>NC_135578.1:124909359-125042895 GCF_965152235.1 Eretmochelys imbricata | reverse complement strand
TTCCAGGAGGGCAAGGAAGAAAGTTGGGGCAGCTCTTGGGGGGGCCCCCAGCTGTTGTCGGGGGCCCAGGGTGGGGGCCAGGTGGGGGCGTTGCTCAGGGGCTGTCTCTCTCCAGGCTCCTGCAGGCACTCAGCAGCGTGAGGCAGCAGCTCTGCTCCGTCTATCGCCAGCTCTTCCTGACCTCGCCGTCCACCCAGGGCCTGGCCCAGGGCCTGCGGGACTGGGCCCAGAAGCTGGTGCGGTGAGTGCGTGGGGGGGGGGGGGGGGAGGGGCGAGTGCGTGGAGGGGGCTGGGGGAGGAGAGGAGAGGAGGTTGCCGGGGAAGGGGCGAGTGCGTGGGGGGGTCTGGGGGGAGGAGAGGAGAGGAGGTTGCCGGGGAAGGGGCGAGTGCGTGGGGGGGTCTGGGGGGGAGGCTGGCACTTCAACAGGACTCGTGGGGAAATGGCTGGAAACCAACCCCCAGGCAGCGCCAGCTGCAACTCGGTGGGTGGCGCCCTGGGCTGCCCAGCTGAGCCCCGGGCCCGTTGGCGGGTGCTGACTGGCCTGGGCCCTGCGTGGAGAGGACACCGCAGACCGTGGCGGGTTTAGCAGGTACGTGTCCCTGTAACCGGCAGGGCACTTTGAACCCCAGCCACCTCCGGGGCCTGGGCTGGGCGGGCAGCTCTTCTGTGGGGCTCCCTGGGGTGGCAGTGCCCCATCCCCTCCAGCGCGGGGTACGAGCCAGCCGTGGCCGGCGTCCCCGTGTCAGTGCTGCGTGCTGGGCACCCAAGGGCCTGGCCAGGCGGAGAGGGCGCCACGCTCAGGCCAGGCCTCGCCCTCTGCAGGGAGAAGCTGCTGGACTGGAGGGACTTCCTGCTGGTGAAGAGCAAGCGGAACATCACCATGGTGTCACATCCGCCCAGAGAGCCCTGGGCAAGGGCACCTGGGGACAGCAGGCTCCTTCCTCCCTCCCCCCCGGGACCTTCCCGCGGTGTAGCAAGGGCTGGGGGTCGGCTTTCCGGCCGGCTCGGGGGGCAGTTGGCCTGGCTGAGTTGGCACAGCTAAGCGGGGGCTCACCCCATCTCTCCAACAGCAGGGCTGGACTCTGCCCAGCGCTGGGGAGATGAGACTGCAGGGAGCCCAGCCAACAGTTGGCAAGGGGCCTGAACGAGACACATTGGGTCCCACAGGGCAGGGGTCTGTGGGGGACTGGGCTGGCCTCAGGTAGGCCACGCCATGGGGTTGTGGACAGAGCCCCCCTCTGCGCCTCCAGATGCCTTTGGGGGGGGTACAGGAGGTGCTGCTGGGACTGTGGGCAGGGGGCCGTTGGCGTTTGGGTTCCCATCACCAAGAGGGGAGGCGGGGAGCAGGATCCATCCGGAACCACCTGGGGGGTCCGTGGGATCTCCCCATTGCCCAGGGCAGGCTCGGCAGGGCACCCATGGACAAGGGTTTCCCTATGTCTGGTCGCCCTTAACCTGCCCCCACATACCTGGAGGACTTCCCGGGCCTGGTACACTTCATCTACGTGGACCGCACCGCTGGGCAGATGGTGGCACCTTCTCTCAACGTGGCCGAGGACTCCCCCTCCGAGCTGGGCAAGGGTGCCCTGCCTGCCTTCATCAAGCAGAAGGTACCAGCCCTGGGCTCTGACGCTGATCCCCTAGGTTTGGGGGTGGGGAGGTTCAGAAGGGGCCCATCCCGCCCAGGTTGGGCCGGTCTGCTCGGCCGTGGGGGCCCAGCTGGGTGGAGCGCGGGCCCAGCTGTAGAACCCCGTGAGAGCGATGGCTGGGGTGGCGGGAGCCGGGCAGGAGGGGGGCGAGCGTGATGCTGGGGAAGCAGGGAGCTCAGCAGGAGCGGCCCTGGCTCTGGCTGGAAGGGTGCCCCAGGCTCCGAGGGAGAGGAGCAGGGAGCAGAGCTGTGGGGCGGGGGGATCTCTGCTCCGGCTGCAGCTGCCTCCTCTCCCGCCAGGTCTGGTCTCTGATTTGGCTGGCACGGCGCTACCTGCAGAAGGGCTACACGACCCTCACGCTGCGCGACGGCGACTATTACTGCTCCTACTTCCTCTGGGTCGAGAACGAGCTGGTGCGTTGGGGGGCGCTTGGCCTCTGACCTGCCTGACGAGGCCCCTCGCCCCGGCAGCACTTCCTAGGGCGAGAAATGGAGAGGTGTGGGCATCACCTGGGCTCCGAGGCCAGGTGGCCAGCCGCTGCCCTGGCACACAATCCCCATGGCACATGGCCTGGCAGATCATCCCGTGGTGTGTTCCTGAGGCCCCGGGACCTGGGGCTAGCCCCCTCGCCCAGCACACAGGTTTCCCCAAAGTGCTTGGTCAGCCCTGCCTGGGTACATGAGCTCAAGGCCACGCAGCCAGCACCCCGCTGCAGCCTCGGGACCTCCAGGTGGCGTGGCCAGCCCCTCATGGCTGTCCCTTTGCCATGCAGGGTTACAAACTGGAGGTCATCGAGGTTCCTGTTCTCTCCGACGACTCTGCTCCCATCGGGATGCTGGCAGGGGATTACTACAGGTGAGTGCTGGACCCAGCTAGCCCCTGCCCCCCAGTCCTCTTCTGGCTGCTGGGCTAGGCAGCAGCGGATGGGAAGAGCTCTGTGCTGCAGGGCTGCCCTTCACCTGCCATGGGTCGCAGGTGGCAGGTGGGGCTGGGAGCTGGCAGTGCTTGGGCTCTGAGCCCTGCGGGACCCTGTCTCGGTGCCCAGTGCCTGGCAGCTGTAACCACATGCCCCAGAACAGGGGTTCGCGATGTCCCCATGTCTCCACCAGGGGCTGAGGTCACACGAGCCTGCCGCTAAGCCAGGGATCAAACCCAGATCTCCAGGCTCCGAGGCCGTCTGTACATACACAACGGTGGGTCTAAACTCGCTGTTACCACTCGAGAGAGAGACCCTGGAGTCACTGTGGATCGTTCTCTGAAAACATCCACTCAACGTGCAGCGGCCGTCAAAAAAGTGACCAGAATGTTGGGAATCATTCAGAAAGGGATAGATAATAAGACAGAAAATATCATATTGCCTCTATATAAATCCATGGTATGCCCACACTTCGAATACTGCATGCAGATCTGGTCACCCCATCTCAAAAAAGATATATTGGAATTGGAAAAGGTTCAGAAAAGGGCAACAAAAATTATTAGGGGTATGGAACGGCTTCCATACGAGGAGAAGTTAAAAAGACTGGAACTTTTTTAGCTTGGAACAGAGATGATGACGGGTCGATATGACGGGTCTATAAAATCTTGACTGATGTGGAGAAAATGAATAAGGAAGTGTTGTTTACTCCTTCTCATTACACAAGAACCAGGGTCACCCAATGACATTAACAGGCAGCAGGTTTAAAACAAACAAAAGGAAGTATTTCTTCACACAGTGCACACTCAACCTGTGGAACTCCTTGCCAGAGGATGTTGTGAAGGCAAGACTATAACGGGGTTCAAAAAGGAACTAGATAAGTTCCTGGAGGACAGGTCCATCAATGGCAAGTAGCCAGGATGGGCAGGGATGGTGTCCCTAAGCTCCGTTTGCCAGAAGCTGGGAATGGGCGAGAGGGGGTGGGTCACTTGGTGATTCCCTGTTCTATTCGTTCCCTCTGGGGCACCTGGCCCTGGCCACTGTGGGCAGACAGGACACTGGGCTAGATGGGTCTTGGGTCTGACCCAGCCTGGCCGTTCATACATATTCCCCTCTGGGCCTCTCCTTGGAATGGGCTGGCCAGGCCCAGGCACCCGTGTGCTGCCCTAAGTCTGATCTGGGGTGGGTCCGAGGCACTTGCGCTGCCCCCTGGGGGCTGGACCGGGGCCCGGCGGGGGCTTTCCCACCTGACCGCTGTCTCCTCCCGTGCAGGAAGCTTCTGCGCTATTACAGCAAGAACCACCCGGCCGAGGGGGTGAAGTGTTACGAGCTGCTGACGCTGCATCTGGGGGTGATCCCCACCGAGCATGTGATCCAGCAGGCCTGCGACCTGGCCCGGCGGCTCTGGGAGCCGTCCCGCATCCCCCTGCTCTGAGCCACGCGGGCTGGCAGCGAGCGTCCCCACGGGGGCCTCGTTCCCACCCTCAGAGTCAGACTCAACGGGCCCCTTGCAGCTACCCACCTCGCTGGGCCCTGCAACCCCCAGGCCCGGCTGGGAGACCAGCAGCCAGCCGTCAGCTCCCCACCTGCTGAAACTTGGCCAGGAGGCTCCCCTGACTTGCCCCCGGAGCGGCCCGGGAGCAGGGGCCATTGGAAGTGCATGGCCATGGTAGCGTGTCTCTGTCTGTACGTGCCACACTCCAGGCTGGCATTAAAGCTGGTGCACTTGGTCACCGTGGTGCACTCCCTGATTCCTACCTGTCTGCGTCAGGGGCTTGGCCGCTGACTGGGCCTTGCCTTTGGACCTGCCTGTGCGAGTACATGGACAGACATGTTTGCACACGCACATGAGAACATGGAGACATGCCTGCTTGCCGTGCGTTCTCCAGCCTGGTACCAAGGACGGTTCACGGTGCTCCCGCCAGTGTGGGCAGGGCCCAGGCAGGTACTTGCCAGGCTTCTGCCCTGCCCACCTCCTGCACTGGAGGGGGGAGAGTCCGCTGGCTTCTCACCTGTGCCTGCAAACCAAGGGGCCCCTCCCCCCAGGCTCTCCTGCCCCTAGGACTAAGGGGTCTACAGCTGCCCCCAGCATCTGTTAGCAAAGGGGGACAGCCAGCCTGCCCCAGGGGTCTACTCTCCCAGCTCCAGCTCTAAGGCCTCCCTTCATCCCTGCCCCAGTGGCTGGAGGGCTTAGGTTTGCTGTGCCAGGGTGCGGCTGCTCCCAGCGAAGGGCATGCGTTGGTGCCCCTGGGCACAGCTGTCTTGCTGGGCCCCTCGCCATGTGGCGGCAGCTCTCCCTTGCCCCTGCCTGGGGAAGTTTTGCCCCGCAGCGGGGGAGTAGGCTCCCTGCAGGCCGGGTGGTGCCTGGGGGCAGGGAGCATGGGCATGGCACTTGTCGCCCCAGCAAGCGGCTGACCTGGTGACATGGGGGCTGGGGGTCGCAGTGACGGGGGCTGTCTCCTGCGTGGGTGGGAGGGTGCTGTGGGAGTCGCAGGAGAATTGGGGCCGGGGGCAGCCACGAGGGGCCAGCGTGTCTCTGCCTGGGCCCTGGCCCGTTGTCGGGCTGGCTCAGCTCCAGGCTCTGCCCCGTCCCTCCCCTGCTCTGACGCCGCCTGTCCCGCCCCTGCGGGAAGCGCTGACTCGGCAGCGAGGGCCAGGCCTGGCAGGGGTGCAGCTGCTGGTGCCCGTCACAGCCATGGCCGTCGGGCGCGGGCTGGGCAGGGCCTGGGCTGGCTGCAGCCGGCAGGGCCGGAGGCTGGCTCACGCCGGGGCCAGGGGCCAGCTGCAGCGGGAGTACGACGCCGTGGTGATAGGGGGAGGTAATGCCGGGGCTGGGGGCTGCTGCTGTTGAGGGGCACCTTTAGGGTGGCACTCCCCCCTCCCCCGCCAGGCTCCAGCTCCCCACGGGGGCTCTCCCCCCTGGCCTGGCTGTGCAGGAGCACTGGCCCTTTAAGAGAGGGGTGGAGAGCTCTCTGTGTGTGTGTGACACACAACTCCACCCCCACTCAGCCTGCCGCTGCTTTGCTGTGCTGTGAGGCAAAGAATATTTAAAAAAAGATAATTCTGCTAGAGATGTAGGAAAAGCAAAGAAATTTTCCGCTAACACAATAATGTTTCGGTAACTAGCCAGTACCTTTACAAGACTTAGCCTGCAGGGTGTGGTGGTGGTTGGTTATTTTTGAAATCGACTTGTGTCTGAAGTGTAGCCCCTGGAGTCACCAGTAAAGTGGCTCCCCCCGGCCCTCCCAGTCTGAAATGGTGCTGCGGCTTGGGGTAGGCACCCTACGCCCGCCAGGGTGCAGGGGAGCTCTCTGTGCCCAGGGTGATGGGCAGGGGCTGGTGCAGCCTCTTGCCACAGCTCTGCTCCCCTGCCATTGGGTGAGATGAGCTAACAGGCCTCAGCCATGCCAGACAAGCAGGTGAACAGCAAAACCGCCGGCATGTTGCCATGGAAATGACACAGGGGGCTGCAAGGGGGTCCTGCCTGTTGGGGAGAGGAAGGACGGGGGGCTGGAGTGGGGGCCCACTCTCTCCTTGGGGTCAGTGCTGCCACCGTGTCTCAGTGGGGTGCATTTCATGCTGTGTTGCAGAGAATGGGGTAGGGCCGCAGTGCTGCTGGGGTGGGGGCTTTCAGTGTGGGGGGGGTGCTGTGCTCTGGGGAACGAGGCTGGGGGGGAGCCAGTGCTGCTGGGCAAAGGGAGCGGGCTTGGGGGTCTTGGTGTGGGGAGCATCGTAACTCCCAGCCCCTAACCCCCATATTCATTAAGGTCCCCAAGGGTGGTTCCAATGCTTAGGGCAGTTGCCAGCGCTGTCCCCGCCCCTCGCCCCCTGCACCCACGTGGGCGCCGTTGCCTTGCGGCCACGGGGCATTGTGGTGAAAGCAGCATAGACGGCACCGTCCAGCCCTGGCTGCCGGGGAGGTGGTGAGTAGCAGCAGGACCCATTGGTGCCACGGGCCCAGGTCCCTCTCACCCCCTGCCCATCTCTCGTTGCAGGGCACAACGGGCTGGTTGCAGTGAGTATTGAATGCCAAGGCATCTGCCTCTGTGCCCTAGCTTGGGGGGGTGGGGAAATCCTGTGGGGTGACAGGGGAGGTCCCATGTGCATGGGGGGAATCCTATGGGGCGAGGAGGAAGCTCCAAAGAGCACTCTGGAGTGCAAACATTCTGGATGTGTTTGTTGGGGAGAGGGGGTGTCCTGGATGGGTTTGTTGGGGGGGTGTCCTCGGTGGGGGATCCCCCCCGGAGCATCCTGGGTGGGTTTGTCAGGGGAGCGTGTCCCGAGTGGGGGCATGTCCTGGGTGGGTTTGTCGGGGGAGCGTGTCCTGAGTGGGGCTTTGGGGGTGTCCTGGGTGGGTTTGTTGGGAAAGCGTGTCCCAGGTGGGGGATTGGGGGTGTCCTGGGTGGGTTTGTTGGGGGGCTCGTGGGGGCGGGTGACTCTTGTGCTCTCGGCAGGCTGCCTACCTGCAGAAGTCGGGCGTGCGGACAGCCGTGCTGGAGAGGCGTCACCTTCTGGGAGGCGCTGCGGTCACAGAGGAGATTGTCCCAGGTAACCACAGCCCTGCCCAGCGAGATGCCCCGGGTGCCTGGGGCAGGCTGGTAGCTGACGCTCCCCTTCTCTTTCAGGCTTTAAGTTCTCCAGAGCGTCCTACCTGCTCAGCCTCCTGCGGCCGCAGATCTCCACAGAGCTGGAGCTGCAGGTACCGAGGCCAGTCCAGGGGGGGCTCGGCCAGTCCAGGGGGGGCTCGGCCAGTCCCCCGTGCTGCCTCCCTCCCGCTGCTGGGAGCATTGGTGGGTGTGAGGCCCTAGCATCACTGCAGGGCCAGGATCCCCTGGCCAGGCCCAACTCGCTCCTGCCTCTCCCCCACCTCCCTGAGCCTCAGGGCCCAGTCCCGGAGCCTGACAGCCCCCAGATCAGAACAGCTCCCCTGGCCTCTCCCCTCTGGGCTGGTGAGGGGGGGTCGGAGGGGCCGTGACGATTGGCCACGCTGCCTGGCACTGGCCATGCTCTGTGTCTTGCAGCGGCATGGTCTGAGGGTCTACGCCCGTGACCCCTACTCCTTCACCCCCATGCTGGAGGATGGGCAAGCCCGGCGCTCGCTCCTGCTGGGCCACGACATGGCGGACACCCAGCGGCAGATCGCTCAGTTCTCCTCTAAGGATGCACAGGTACCGAGGGCAGCAGGAGGGGCTTGGGGCTGGGCTCCCAGTCCTGCCAACCCCAGTGTGACTGGCCCAAAAGGGCCCAAATCCCAGGCGTGCAGCCATGATAGGCTGGACTCACCAGCGGGGCTGGTCTGGGAGTGTTCCCTGCAGCCTCCTGGCCGCTCACCGAGTCAGAGACAAAGCAAGGATTTGGATCCTTTCCCCCCCCGGCCTGCCAACTCATGGGCACGTCCCAGCTCGAACGCTCAGGGGCAGGGGGCGGAGGATGGTCAGTATCTGCACAATGCATAGCTGCAGCCTGAGACCAGGTCCGCCCTAGGACCGCTGGTCTGGCACACGTCCTAGCAAAGCTCCTTCTGTGGACACAGCATGTACCGGCCCCTCCAAGTGACACAAGCTGTGCCAGGGAAAGCGCGATTTTCCCAGGCTAGCCGGGTCTACGCTGGGGGCATTTGTCAGCACAGCGTGTGGTGCCATCATCCCCCCAGCTGACCTGGCTGTGCCAGCGTGAGTGTGTCACGTGGGTGTGTCACTATTTCGGGGTTACCCAGGTGTCCAGGGGAATTGCTGCCACCTCCCCCCAGCATGAGGGGGGAGCCCCAGCTCTGCCCAGCCAGGGGCGATCTCCCAAAGCTGCAGGCAAAACACACACTCCACTCCCAGCCGCCATGAGTCCCGCTCGCTCCCTCTGTGGGCTAATAATTTACTGTCACGGGGTCCCCGGGCGATGCTCTGGAACTGCTCCCTACGAAGCCAGGCAGGACTCTGGGGAAGTCTCCTCGCTGTGAGCAGCCTGTCTGCAGGACACACAGCTCACCCGGCTTCCACCTTCCTGGGTCTGACCTCGGAGCACTCAGCCTCCTCTGCCCCTCTGTGCGCTTCCCACAGCGAGTCCACCCAGGCAGGGTCCTGGGGGGGCCAGAGGGTCCTGCCCCCCAACTCCACAGTCAGACGGGACTCTCAGCCAGCCAGTAAAACAGAGGTTTATTAGATGACAAGAACATGGTCTAACACAGAGCTTGTAGGTGCAGAAAACAGGACCCCTCAGCTGGGTCCATTTTGGGGGGCCGTGAGCCAGACAACCACGTCTGCCCTTCACTCGATGTCTCCAGCCAGCCCCAAACTGAAACTCCCTCCAGCCCCTCCTCCTCTGGGCTTTGTTCCTTTCCCCGGGCCAGGAGGTCACCTGATTCCTTTGTTCTCCAACCCTTTAGCTCTCACCTTGCAGGGGGGAAGGGCCCAGGCCATCAGTGGCCAGGAAACAGGGTGTCGGCCATTGTCTGTGTCCAGACCCCTGCAACACCTGCCCTCTAGGGCTCTGCAATGATCATACACCCTTACCCCACCCCCTAGATACTTAAGAACTGCATAGGGGAAACTGAGGCACCCCCACACTATTCAGAGGAAACATTAAGAACAGTCCCGCTTCATCACATCTACACCCCCACCTTGTCACACTTTCTCTTTCCATAACCTGGGCGGTTCGTTAGCTTCAGCTGAGCCCTGAGCCTTTCTCAGAGGCTTTTCTTTGCTTTGACCACGCTCAGGCCTGCAGCTGGAAGCACAGGGCAGGGCTGGGTCAAAGGATGCTGCTGGTTCTCACTATCGGCTGAGTAGCTGAGACCCACCTGGGCTCGGGGATGGGCTTTTCCTCCAGCAGCTTCCACGTTTCCCACAGCTTTGGGCAGGTCTCATCCGAGCCCCCCTTCAGTGGGTCAGACCCAGGTGTAATGTACCTGCCTGGGCCTGTCTGTGTTACCGAGGACCTGGCCTGAGTTTGCAGGGAGCCTGAGCCGATTGCTGTTTATAGGGCAGGCTGAAGCCAAGGCTCCATTAACATCAGATTGTGAAATGTCCCTGCTGCTCAAAGCGCAGACGGGAGAGATGCAGCCCTACGGCGTGATTGAGAGTGGTGTCTCCTTCGGCTGGCTTGCTGGGGCTTTGGAGCAGGCTGTCCCCTGCCACCCCTCTGCCAAGGGCTGGGTGGCTGAGCCTGCAGGAGGCTCAGTGTCTGTGCCTGCCTCTGACCATGGGTGTGCTAGCCAGAGACCAGGGGAGGAGCCGGGGCGCGTGTCCAGGAGCCCAGAGCTGGCCTGGGGCCAGAGGCACTGTGGTGCTGAGCAGAGTGCAGGGAGCGGGAGGGGCGCGGCCGGGGATCAGGGCTGGCGTCTGCTGGCTCCTGCGTCTGTCTCCTCTTCAGGCCTATCCAAAGTACGAGGCGTTCCTGAGCCGCTTGGTGTCGGCCCTTGACCCGCTGCTGGACGCCGCGCCGGTGGACCCCTCCGCCTGGAGCCAGGGCCCCCTGCTGCAGCGGCTCCGCGCCCTGCGAGGCCTGCAGCCCCTGCTGCGGGCGGGTACGTCTGGCGCCGGAGGCTAGGGCCACGGGTCCATGCCCATCCAGTGGGGCACGGTGCTGGCGTTAGAGGGCTCCGGCAGAGCAGAGGGGGAGCAGCGCTTCCTGTACTAGGTGCCCCGGGCACTGCCCCGGGGCCCCGGGCACTGCCCCGGGGCCCCGGGCACTGCCCCGGGGCCCCGGGCACTGCCCCGGGGCCCCGGGCACTGCCCCGGGGCTGGCAGAGGCCTGAGACCTTCCTCTGGGCAGCTAAGCCCCTGGCTCCAGTGTGAGTCAAGTACCCATCATCCCCGGGCAGAGACAGCCCAGGGCTCGCGCATGCACAGCCCACGCTGGGCCCCGGCTGCCCTCGCCGCCTGCCAAAGCGGGAAGGTGTCACAGAGTGTGGGGGAGTCAGCCAGCCAGTAAAACAGAAGGTTTATTGGACAACAGGAACACAGTCCAAAACAGAGCTTGTGGGTACCACCAGGACCCCTCAGTCAAGTCCTTCTGGGGGACCCTGGGGTTCCCTGTGTCCCTCCACCCAGCCCCAAACTGAAACTAAACCCACCCAGCAGGTTCCCTGCTGCAGTGTCCATCCACATTCCTGGCAGAGGTGTCACCTCCCCCTCCCCCTCCTGGCTCAGGTGACAGGCTCTCAGGTCTCCCATCCCCAGGACACATTCCCAGGTCAACCCTCCCCCCTCCCTGCTGCGTCACATCGTCACATCTCTCCCCCCTTCGAGACTGAACTGAGCGGGGTCACGCTGACCAGTGACCTGGGGAAGTTCGGGGCCCCCTCTCCGGGACAGCGCATCCGCTATCAGGTTGGCCCTTCCCTTCACGTGGACCACGTCCATGTCGTAATCCCGCAGGAGCAGGTTCCATCTCAGGAGTTTGGCGTTGGCTCCTTTCATCTGGTGCAGCCAGGTCAGGGGAGAGTGGTCGGTGTAGACGGTGAAGTGTCGCCCAAAGAGATAGGGCTCTAGTTTCTTGAGGGCCCACACCATGGCCAGGCACTCCTTCTCGATGGCCGCGTAGTGTTGCTCCCGGGGTAGCTACTTCTTGCTCAGGTACACGATGGGGTGTCTCTCCCCGTTTTCATCCTCCTGCATTAACACCGCCCCCAGTCCCGTGTCAGAGGCGTCAGTGAACACCACAAAGGGCTTGTCAAAGTCGGGTTTGCCAGAACTGGGCCACTGACCAGAGCCTCCTTCAGCGCCCGGAAAGCCTCCTGGCACTGCTCGGTCCAGACCACCTTGTCTGGCTTCCCCTTCTTGCATAGCTCAGTGATGGGGGTGGCTATGGCGCTAAAGTGGGGCTTAAATCTTCAGTAGTGTCCTGCCATCCCAATAAAGGCTTGGACCTGCTTTTTGGTGTGGGGAGCGGGCCAGTCTCTGATCACCTCCACCTTGGCTGGTTCCAGCTTTAGGCGGCCGCTCCCCACCCGATGGCCCAGGTAAGATACTTCAGCCATCCCCACCTTGCACTTCTCCACTTTTACAGTCAGCCCAGCTCCCTGGAGTCGGTCCAGCACTTGTCTAACCTGGGACACGTGGTCCTCCCAGGTCTGGCTAAAGACACAGATGTCATCAATATACGCCACGGCAAAACTCTCCATCCCCCTCAGGAGCTGGTCCACCAGGCGCTGGAAGGTGGCCGGCGCTCCCTTGAGGCCAAAAGGCAGGGTCAGGAACTCATAGAGCCCCAGAGGCGTGATAAAGGCTGATTTCAGCCGGGCATCTGCATCCAGCAGCACTTGCCAGTAGCCTTTTGTAAGGTCCATGGTGGTAAGGTACCGAGCTCCTCCCAGCTTGTCTAGGAGCTTGTCCGGCCTGGGCAGGGGGTAGGCATCAGGTACAGTGATGGCATTGAGCTTCCCATAGTCCACACAGAACGAGATCGACCCGTCCTTTTTGGGGACCAGCACCACGGGTGAGGCCCAAGGGCTGGCCGATGGCTGGATCACCCCCAAAGCCAGCATGTCCCGGACCTCTCTTTCCAGGTCCTGAGCAGTTTTCCCTGTGACTCGGAAGGGGGAGCATCTTATCGGCGGGTGCGACCCCGTCTGCACCCGATGGACAGTCAGATTAGTGCGTCCAGGATGGTTGGAAAACAGCTGTCGGTACGGATGCAGCACCCCCTAGATCTCAGCTTGCTGGGCAGCGGTTAGCTGATCGGAGAGGGGAATTGTTTCCAGGGGGGAACTAGCTCTGGTCCCAGGGAATAGATCTACTAAAGGGTCATCTCCCTGCTCCTCTCACTGTCCACAGACGGCCAACACCACATTCCCCCTGGCATAATATGGCTTCATCATATTCACATGGTACACCCGGCGGTGGTGCGCCCGGTTCGACAGCTCCACCACATAGTTTACCTCATTGAGCTGCTTGACAATCTTGAAAGGGCCCTCCCAGGCGGCCTGTAGTTCGTTCTTTCTCACAGGGATGAGAACCATCACCTGATCCCCGGTGGCGTAGGCATGGGCCCGCGCCGTGCGGTCATACCAGACCTTCTGCTTCCTCTGGGCTCTGGCCAGATTCTCCCTGGCCAGGCCCTTGAGTTCAGCCAGTCTCTCTCGGAAGATCAGGACATACTCCACCACTGACTCTCCATCGGGAGTGGCCTTCCCTTCCCACTCGTCTCTCATCAGGTCCAGGGGGCCCCTCACCCTCCTTCCATATAACAGTTCGAAAGGCGAAAATCAGGTAGACTCCTGGGGCACCTCCCTGTACGCAAACAGCAGGTGAGGTAAGTACTTGTCCCAATCCTGCGGGTGCTGGTTCATAAAGGTTTTCAGCATCATCTTTAGCGTCCCATTGAACCTCTCCACCAGCCCATTGGACTGGGGGTGATAAGCTGAGGCCCAGTTGTGCCGGACCCCACATTTCTCCCACAAGCACCGGAGCAGGGCCGACATGAAGTTGGAGCCTTGGTCTGTCAAGACTTCCTTGGGTCTTGAAAATGGTCACTCGGCTGAAAATGGTCAGGAGCGCATCAGCCACGGTGTCTGCTTCAATGGAAGCTAAGGGCACTGCCTCGGGGTAGCGGGTGGCAAAATCTACCACCACCAGAACGTATTTCTTCCCCGACTGGGTCGCCTTGCTGAGAGGCCCCACGATGTCCATGGCCACCTTCTGGAAAGGCTCCTCTATGATGGGCAAAGGTCTCAAAGCCCATCACAGAGGAGCCTTTCCCCTTGTCCCGGGCCTTCCCCACCCTCTGACAGGGGTCACAGGATCGGCAATACTGCCGGACCGTGGTAAAGACCCCGGGCCAGTAAAAGTTCTGTAGCAACCTCTGCCGGGTGCGCCGGATTCCCTGGTGCCCTGCGAGGGGGATGTCATGGGCCAGGTACGGTAGCTTGCGGCGATACTTCTGGGGGACCATCAGCTGCCTCCTGATCCCACAGGACTCTACTTCCCTTGTGGGAGCCCATTCTCGGTACAGGAACCCCTTCTCCCACAGGAACCTCTCCTGGCAGCCTCTCCTCATGGTCCGTCACACACTGAGGTCGCCCAGGTCCCTGAGCTTCCGCAAGGAGGGATCTTTCCTCAACTCAGCCTGGAACTCAGCAGCTGGGGAAGGGATGGGGCCCGGCTCCCCGTCAGTGGCCAGGTCTGAGGCCTCCACCTCTCTGAGCCGTGCCCCTCGGTGCTCCCTCCCCATCAGGGTAGGGTCCTGCGCCTCCGGTGTGATACCCTCCCCGAGGTCAGGGTGCAGTGCCCCTCACCGGTTCTGGCTACGGGTCACAACCAGGGCGGTCTGGGGCTTACTTGGCCAGTCCTCTGGGTCTCCCCCCATCAAAACTTCAGTGGGCAAATGGTGGTGTACCCCCAAATCCTTGGGGCCCTCCTTGGCCCCACATTTCAGGTGTACCCTTGCCACGGGCACCTTAAATGGGGTCCTGCCCACCCCTGTCTGGGGCCACCACCTCGTGCCGGGCCAGCGTCACCTCCACGCCCATATCCCAGTATCCATTGACCTTCCTCCCATCCACCTCCAGGGGAACAAGGCACTCTCTCCGGAGGGACAGCCCTGCGCCCACCCTGTAAACCGAGCACCCTGAGTCCAGAGCCTCCAGCCCTCTGGCGGAGCTGGCCTGGGGTACTCTTCCCTCCTGAGCAGGTGGTAAGCTGGCAGCCCCCCTTTCCTTGGCCCTCTGCCCCTCGTCCAGCTGGGTCCCTACCCAGTTAACCCTGGGTAGGTTGAGTCTGCTCAGTTTGTCCCTGAGCCCAGGGCACTGGGTCCATACATGGCCTCTCTGGCCACAGTGATAGCAGCTCAGGTCACGTTGGTCCCCTCGAGCGGGTCGGAGGGGCCCGACGCCAGGCGTTCCCCTTTGGAGGGGGTTCTCCCTATTTCCCCGCTGGGAGGCCCCATGGTGACTCTCTCTCTGCATCGGGGGGGGCCTGTTCTTTTGGGACTCCTCCCGGCTACCCCCTGACCGACTGTTCACAAACTCGTCGGCCAGCTGCCCTGCGTGCTGGGGGTTCTCGAGCTTTTTGTCCACCAGCCACAGCCTCAGGTCGGAAGGGCACTGTTCATACAGTTGCTCCAGTACGATTAGGTCAAGCAGGTCCTCTTTAGCTTGGGCCCCAGCTGTCCACTTGCGGGCATATCCCTGCATCCAGTTGACCAGTTGTAGGTAGGTGACCTCAGGCGTTTTACGCTGACTCCGGAACCTTCTCCGGTACATCTCGGGGGTCAGCCCAAACTCACGGAGCAGGGCCTGTTTGAACAGTTCATAGTCCCCTGCCTCTGGCCCTGTCATTCGGCTGTACACCTCCACGGCTTTGGGGTCCAGTAAGGGGATGAGGAACTGGAGTCGGTCTGCAGGGTCAACCCTGTGCATCTCGCAGGCATTCTCAAAGGCCGTCAGGAAGCTATCTATGTCCTCCCCCTCCTTATGCTGGGCCAGGAAGCACTTATCAAAGCTCCTTGCAGTCTTGGGTCCCCCCTCACTCACCGCAGCCGGGGCCCCACTGCTCCTCAGCCTGGCCAGCTCCAGTTCATGCTGTCTTTGTTTCTCCTTCTCCTGACGTTCCCTCTTCTCCTCCTCCTGCTCATGTTGACGTTGTTTCTCCTTCTCCTCCTGCTCATGTTGACGTTGTTTCTCCTCATGTTGACGTTGTTTTTCATGATCCTCCAGCTCCCTCATTTTCATCTCCCTCTCCCATTCCAGCCGCCTCCGCTCCAGGGATGGGGAGCTCTGCTGAGAGGATCCCCTGCTGGCTGCCGGGGCCAGGGTGCCCTCGGTATTCGCTGGGCTTCCCCCAACCCCTCCCCCAGGCATAGGTCGGAAGGGTCTCGGGATGTCCTCGGCAGCTGTCTGACCCCTCCCAGCCCGGTCAGGCCCCAGGGCCCACGCTGCGTCTGCCGGGCGGCTTCCCTCAGGGACAGGGATCGGGTCATCCAAGCGATCCCTCTCCTCCAACTGGGCAATCAGCTGTTCCTTGGTGGACCTCCCGATGCGCAGCCCCCTCTGCCTGCACAGCTCCACCAGGTCGCTCTTCAGGCGTTTAGCGTACATCTCCCTGCTGGCCACTCGCAGGCCGGGCAGCTTCCCACGGTTTCCAGGAAAAGCCCTTAGTGTGCCAGTCCTTCTTGAGGTCACCACCTCTTTGCCAGGGTCGAGCTGCAGACTCCTCCGCCCCTGGGACCGCTCGCTGCAATCCCCCGGGGGACCCTGTTACTGCAAAAGTCCTTCTCTCTGGTCACACATTCCCAGGGGTTAACTGCCCCCTGAAACCGTCTCTCTCTGAATCTTCAGCACGCCCGGTCCCCGTCAATCCCCCTTCGTTTGACTGTTCCCCAGTCACTTACTGCAGGAAGCGCCGTTCACGGGGTGCAGTAGATCCCACCTCTGCCACCAGTTGTCACAGAGTGTGGGGGAGTCCAGGCCCTGCCCCCCTCTTCCTGGGATTCACTGAGACTCTCAGCCAGCCAGTAAAACAGAAGGTTTATTGGACAACAGGAACACAGTCCAAAGCAGAGTTTGTGGGTACACCCAGGACCCCTCAGTCAAGTCCTTCTGGGGGAGCAGGGAGCTTAGACCCCAGCCCTGGGGTTCCCTGTGTTCCTCCACCCAGCCCCGAACTGAAACCAAACCCCCCCAGCAGGTTCCCTCCTGCAGCCTGTCTTCACATTCCTGGGCAGAGGTGTCAACCCCCCAGCCCCCTCCTGGCTCAGCGGACAGGCTCTCAGGTCTCCCCTCCCCAGGGCACATTCCCAGGTCAACCCTCCCCCCTCCCTGCTGCGTCACATCCTCACAGCCGGGCACCGGGAGGGTGTGGTGGGGCCCGGGGAGCCGTCCCCTCCCGGGCTGGGTGACACCACTGCTGACGCCCGTTTCTTTCCCTCAGGCCTGGCGCTGGGGAAGCAGCTGCCCCAGTGTTACCAAGTGCTCACGGCCCCAGTCACCAGGGTGAGTAACGGCACCATACACGGGGACATGCCCGCGGGATGGGAGACGCCCTCCCTGGGGGGCAGGGGCTGACCAAACCAGGCCTGGGGCTGGGCCTCGGAGGGGGTTACGGGCTGAGTGGTGGCCCCCCCATGGGATCCAGCCCCCTGTGCCAGGCCTGGGGGGACCCGCCTCCTATCCCCCCCCGCCATGGGATCCAGGCCCCCTGTGCTGGGCTCTCTTCGTTAAACACCATTTTCATTTTTCTCTCTCTCCAGATCTTGGATCTCTGGTTCGAGTCGGAGCCCCTGAAAGCGACCCTGGCTACGGATGCAGTGATCGGCGCCATGGCCAGTCCCCACACGCCCGGCAGCGGGTAGGGTGGGGGCTGAAGACTTCACAGCTCCCCAGGGCGCTCCTGTTCCCGTCCCCGACAGCTGGGGTGTCGCACCCCAGCGCTCGCTTCCTCCCACTCCTGCCCCGCGCTGGCTACCATGTTCCCCCTCGTGCCTGGAGAGCATCTGTGACGAAGTGGGACTGTTCTTAATGTTTCCTCTGAATAGTGTGGGGGTGCCTCAGTTTCCCCTAGGCAGTTCTTAAGTATCTAGGGGGTGGGGTAAGGGTGTATGATCATTGCAGAGCCCTAGAGAGCAGGTGTGTGCAGGGGTCTGGACACAGAGAACAGCCGACACCCTGTTTCCTGGCCACTGATGGCCTGGGCCCTTCGCCCCTGCAAGGTGAGAGCTAAAGGGTTGGAGAACAAAGGAATCGGGTGACCTCCTGGCCCGGGGAAAGGAACAAAGCCCAGAGGAGGAGGGGCTGGAGGGAGTTTCAGTTTGGGGCTGGCTGGGACATGGAGTGAAGGGCAGACATGGTTGTCTGGCTCACTGCCCCCCAAAATGGACCCAGCTGAGGGGTCCTGTTCTCTGCACCTACAAGCTCTGTTTTAGACCATGTTCCTGTCATTTAACAAACCTCTGTTTTACTGGCTGGCTGAGAGTCACATCTGACTGCGAAGTTGGGGTGCAGGACTCTCTGGCTTCCCCAGGAGCCCTGCCCGGGCTGACTCGCTGTGGGAAGCGCACGGAGGGGCAGAGGATGCTGAATGCTCCGAGGTCAGACCCAGGAAGGTGGAAGCTGTGTGAGCTGTGTGTCCTGAAGACAGTCTGCTCCCAGAGAGGAGACTCCCCTAGAGTCCTGGCTGGCT
Source organism: Eretmochelys imbricata (assembly GCF_965152235.1). Taxonomy (NCBI): domain Eukaryota; kingdom Metazoa; phylum Chordata; order Testudines; family Cheloniidae; genus Eretmochelys; species Eretmochelys imbricata. The sequence goes on along the minus strand of NC_135578.1, from coordinate 125,025,222 downwards.
TCACGGGGAGCAGTTCCAGAGCATCACCCAGGGACTCCATGACAGCATCCCCCCGGCACGCACCAGGCTCAGGGACCCCCTGCTTGGGCAGGTCCATGGGGTTTGCCTGGGCTGGCGCTGTTGGGCCTGAATCCCTCGGCGGCCTGGCAGCTGTCTGTGCCCAGCCCTGCAGCCTGGTGGGACCGGAGCTGGGCTCAGTGTCCCCAGCTGGGGGGGATTGGCAGCACGCGGGCATGGGAGGGGGATGGTTGTTCGGCTGTGCCTGTGGGGTCAGGGGGAGCGTGGGACCCTCTGCGTGTACTCACCCTGCTGGGAGGCCTAGCCTGAGGTCCCTGGCTCGCAGGGCTGGATCGGAGTTACTCCCAGGGCTGTGCGCCACGACCATGCACAGTGGGAATGCTGCCCACCCCTGGCTGGTATCTCTGCCCTGCCCATACCCCGGCACCGCTTGCTGGGTGCTACCCTGACCCAGCTGTTAACCTTTGACCTCTCTCCTAGGTACGTGTTGCTGCACCACGTGATGGGCGAGCTGGAGGGGCAGAAGGGGGCCTGGGGCTACGTGGCAGGCGGCATGGGAGGGGTGTCCCAGGCCATCGCCAGCGCAGCTGCTGCCCACGGGGCAGACATCTTCACCGAGAAGGTGCCCGGCTTCCCGGGGAGGGGGCAGAGAACACAGCTCCCCAGCACTGAGGTGCTCCCCAGCCCAAAGAGACCACAGGGCCCCAAATTCTTCCCTTCCCTCCTGCCCATTAGCCGCCATGGAACAGCGATCAGAGACTGTGGTGAGGGGCGTAAACCCCACCGGGTAAGAGTGGTGGGAGGAGGCTGGGCCAGCCCCACAGCATCCACACGGGAAAGGGTCACTCAGCCCCTCAGCAGCCGTACCTCAGGCTCCGCTCAGCACCTGCTTCCCCCACCCCGTGCATGGCTGGGCGCCCCAGCATGCTCCAGGCTGATCTCCTGTCTCCCCCTTCGCTAGCCGGTCGCCCGCGTGCTGCTGGGCCCCCGTGGGGAGGCGCAGGGTGTCGTCCTGCAGGACGGGACCGAGGTGAAGAGCAAACTGGTTCTGTCCAACGCGTCCGCTCAGCTCACGTTCCTGCAGCTCGTTCCCCAGGTGAGACGTGCCGGGGGGGTGCCCTGGGGGAGATGGGCCTGGGTGGGACGCGCTGGGGGAGATGGGCTGGAGGGGAGGAGGGTGCCCTGGGGGAGATGTGTGCGGACCGGCGGGTACAGCCAGGGGGAGGGGTCGCGTTCCTCATGGTATGAGCCCCTCCCCCCACAATGAGTGTGACACACCCCAGCCCCTGTGGGGCAGCCGGAGGAGGCCACTTCCCCCTCCCCCCTCAGTGACTAAGGGGCCTCCCCGGTGCTGGCCTGGGAGCCCCCAGGCTTACAGCAAACACGGTGTGGTGGGTGGAGGCCGAGGCTGGAGCAACGCAGGGGAGCAGAGGGGGAGCTCGGCAGAGAGGAAGGTGTCTGGGGGCACGAGTTTGCTCCCCCTCCCCCATCAGTGGGGCCCGTCACTGTTGGGGGCCAGCCCCCTGTGGCTGGGCTGCACCCCAAAGCATGGCGCTGGCTGTGGCCTCCAGGGGTCCTGGGCAGCTCCAGCCGTGCCCAGATGCAGCCCACCGCTGGCTGCGCCTCCAGCCAGTTCCCAGGCTCGTTCCCAGCCCCTGGTGTCTGAGCCGGGCTCTCCCCGCTCCAGGGGCAGCTGCCGGAGGAGTTCCTCCAGCGAGTGGCACAGTTCGACACACGCTCCCCCGTCACCAAGATCAACGGTAAGTGTCAGTGCGGGACGTCCCACGCCCTGCCCCACTGGGGTCCCCTGGGGCTTGGCTGCAGCCTGGCGCTGGCTCCCTGGGGGAGCAGGGCCCCGTGAGATGCTGCTCCTGTGATCTGCGCTTCCCTGGGAGGAAGGAGCTGTCGCGGGCCTCCGTGAGGCTCCCTACTGCAGCCTGAGTCCGGAGGGGAAACCAGCCTTTCCCTGCACCATCCCTCCGTGTCTGCCGTGCTCTCCTGGGGTTCAGCCATCTGCCCTGGCCCCTCGGGGTGTCAGGACCATGGGAGGCTCCATGTCCCCTCTGCCCCTCGGAGTCACCCCGTCTCCAACATCCCCAGTGGCTGTGGATCGGCTGCCCAGCTTCGTGGCTGCACCCAACGCCGGTGATGGCCGCCCGCTGCCCCATCACCAATGCTCCATCCACCTGAACTGCGAGGACACGCACCTCCTCCACCGTGCCTTCCAGGAGGCCAGCAGTGGGGAGCCGTCCACCAGGTAGGGCTGGAGCTGGCTGGTCGTTGGCAGAGCTGGGCCCTGCTGGGCCCTGCCATGGGGGACGGCAGCGGGGAGATAGCCCAGACTTCTCGGTGCAGCCCGGTCTGGTGCCCCTCGTAGAGCTCTTCTCAGGGCGACGCTACCAGGGCTCTGGGGCAGCTGCCCACGCTCATCAGGGCAACAGGGCCTCTTGGGAAGGGAAGGACACAGGAGACACCAGGATTTCTGGAAGGAACGTAGGGGAGGTGCCCAGGGGAGAGCCTGAGGCTGGGTGACATGGGGCTAATCCCTGCTGGAGGAGCCAGTGGGCAGGGGGTGAGGCGGTGAGGCGTTTGCATTGGCAGCATGCCAGGGTGCTGGGCAGGGCTCGGGCTGGATTCCTTCCCGGGCTGCCCAGTCCGAGGGCTTTGACTCTCTCTTGCTCTCCCCAGGCCCATGATCGAGCTGTGCATCCCCTCTGCTCTGGACCCCACGCTGGCTCCCCCGGGCTGCCATGTGGTCTCTCTCTTCACGCAGTACACCCCATACGCGCTGGCAGGCGGGCGGCCATGGGACGAGCAGGAGCAGAACGCATACGCCGACAGGGGTAAAGCCAGCAGCTCTCAGCGCTCTTTAGCTTCCCATCCACGGCCCCTTGCCCACTGCCGCTCCCTGTGCGCCTGAACCCCGGGAGGCGTCCAGTGCCCGGCACCCTCAGTCCTGCCTTCCCAGCAGGGCAGAGAATTCCCCCCGTGTAGGGTTCCCAGGTGTCTGGTTTTCAACCAGAACGCCTGGTCAAAAAGGGGCCCTGTTGTCTCTGGTCGGCACCGCTGACCGGGCTGTTAAAAGTCCAGTCCACAGCACAGCAGGGCTAAGGCAGCTCCCTGCCCAGCTCCACATGGCTCCCGGAAGCAGCAACATGTCCCTAGGCAGAAGCGTGACCGTGGAGGCTCCACGCGCTGCCCTGCCCCAAGTGCCGGCTCCGTAGCTCCCATTGGCTGGGAACCATGGCCAATGGGAGCTGCGGGGGCGTGGCGCCTGCCGGCATGGGCAGCACGCACTGTACAGAGCCGCCTGACCAGTCCTGCGCCTAGGGGCCCCAGGGACATGCCAGCCGCTTCTGGGAGCCACACGGAGCCAACACAGGCAGGGAGCCACCTGAGGTAAGCGCCACCTGGATGGAGCCCGTACCCCAGCCCCCTGCCCCAGCCTGAGCCCCTCCTGCACCCAAACTCCCTCCCAGAGCCCGCACCCCCTCCTGCACCCCAGCCCTGAGCCCATCCTGCACCCAAAACTCCCTCCCAGAGCCTGCACCGCCTCCTCCCACACCCTGAACCCCTCATTTCTGGCCCCACCCAAGAGCCTGCACCCCCTGTCCCAGCCCTCACCCACTCCCACACCCCTTCCCCAGCGCAGTGAAAGTGAGTGAGGGTAGGGGAGATCAAGTGATGGGGATGAGGCTGCAGGGCAGGGGTGTTCGGTTTTGTGCGATTCATGGAATATCAGGGTTGGAAGGGACCTCAGGAGGTCATCTAGTCCAACCCCCTGCTCAAAGCAGGACCAATCCCCAATTAAATCATCCCAGCCAGGGCTTTGTCAAGCCTGACCTTGAAAACCTCTAAGGAAGGAGATTCCACCACCTCCCTAGGTAACGCATTCCAGTGTTTCACCACTCCCCTAGTAAAAAAGTTTTTCCTAATATGCGACCTAAATCTCCCCCACTGCAACTTGAGACCATTGCTCCTTGTCCTGTCATCTTGTACCACTGAGAATAGTCTAGAACCATCCTCTTTGGAACCCCCTTTCAGGTAGTTGAAAGCAGCTATCAAATCCCCCCTCATTCTTCTCTTCCGCAGACTAAACAATCCCAGCTCCCTCAGCCTCTCCTCATAAGTCATGTGTTCCAGACCCCTAATCATTTTTGTTGCCCTTCGCTGGACTCTCTCCAATTTATCCACATCCTTCTTGTAGTGTGGGGCCCAAAACTGCACACAGTACTCCAGATGAGGCCTCACCAATGTCGAATAGAGGGGATTTGAAAGTTGGTAACCCTACCCCCGGGGGCCATCCAGCCCTGCTCCCCAATGCCCTGCAGGGAGCTGCAGGCCTGGGGCTAGGCCCCTGAGCCCAGCTGGTGACGTGAGACACGCAGGCTGAGCCACATCTCTCGCTCGCTCTCTAGTGTTTGACTGGGTCGAGGCCTACGCGCCAGGCTTCAAGGCGTCCGTCATCGGCAGAGACATCCTAACACCGCCGGCTTTGGAGAAGATCTTTGGGCTGCCCGGAGGGGTGGGTATATCATGAGATTCACAGAGCCCTCCCAGCCCAGCCTGCCTGGCATCTGCCCACCTGGTGCCTGCCCCCAGCCTGCCAGGCATCTGCCCAGCCTGCCTGGCATCTGCCGACTCAGTGCCCACCTAGCCTGCCTGTCCCCAGCCCAGCCTGCCTGGCATCTGCCCACCTAGCCTGCCTGCCCCCAGCCCAGCCTGCCTGGCATCTGCCCACCTAGCCTGCCTGCCCCCAGCCCAGCCTGCCTGGCGTCTGCCCACCTAGCCTGCCTGCCCCCAGCCCAGCCTGCCTGGCGTCTGCCCACCCGGTGCCCGCCTAGCCTGCCTGCTCCCAGCCCAGCCTGCCTGGCGTCTGCCCACCCGGTGCCCGCCTAGCCTGCCTGCTCCCAGCCCAGCCTGCCTGGCATCTGCCCACCCGGTGCCCGGCCAATCTGGCACCTGCCTAGCCTGCTAGCCAGCGTGGCCCAAAGCCTAGTGAGGGAAGCTGGAGCCATGCAGCCCAATTGTCTGGCTCGGAGCGCGGGAAGAGGAGGAGACTATTCCAGGACCTAACTCAGCCTGTTTGCAGAATATATTCCACGGTGCGATGTCTCTGGACCAGCTGTATTTTGCCCGACCTGTGCCCTCGTACTCTGGCTACAGGTCCCCGATCCCAGGCCTGTACCTCTGTGGCAGTGGTGCCCACCCCGGTACGTGAGCTGGGATCCCTCCCTTCGTGGCTACAGTGGGGGAGAGCGCCAGGCGGAGGCTCACGCTGGGTCTAGCCCTCCCCGGGCCCTGCTGCTGCGAGCGCTGCCCTGGGGGCTGCACAGGCCCTTCTGGGTACAGGCGCGATTGCAGGGCACCGTGCTGACCTTGCCAGCTCTGCCCAGGGTCTGAGCAGGAGAAGCCGAGGCCACGGACACCCCGTGGGTCACAGGCTGATGCCACGGGACACCACGTGCCTTGTGCCCTGTGGGGCGCCTGTGATGAGCAGCTGCCCCCGTGCTGGGATCCAGCAGATGGCTCTGCCCAGGGCTGGCACAAGTCCCACCGGGCGCTGTGCTCCGTCCGCCCAAGGGGTGGGCCCGGCACAGCAGGAGGGAGAAGTCGGTACGCAGGCCAGAGAGAGGCTGCACCCTCGAGCTGGGGCAGGGTGGGGGCCGCCCGGGTTCTGTGCTCCAGCCCCAGGTTTTTCCCAGCTGCCATGAAGCTGCCGTGGGTGGCGGGGAGTCTTCTCCAGCTGGAAACGTAGCCATTGCTGCCCTCTTGTGCGTCTGGGCTCCTGCCCCTGCTCCCCATGGCAGCTCAGCCCTGCTACGCCCAGAGCTCCTGGGCCCCACATGCATCTGTTTCCTTGCAGGTGGGGGAGTGATGGGCGCTCCAGGCCGCAACGCAGCCAGCGTGGCCCTCAAGGACTTCAAGCACGTGTGATGGCAGAGGTGACGCACCAGCCTAGCCCAGGGAAACGGATGGTGGCTGTCGTGACCTGGCCACGCGGGTGCCTCTCACCACCCCCCACACACCCCACAGCATGGTGCTGTTAGAGCGAGCCCTGCCCTGGGGCTGCTGCCTCCCCCCCGCGCCCGTGCTCTGAGTGTTTGCACCGTTGCTCTTACCTGTCTCTGGCATGGTAACCGGGGCGTGTGGGGCTGGCAGAGCCCTGTCTGCTCCTAGCCCATCCTGCCCTGGCAGTGCTTGTCCCAGCGCACACGCCGCAGAGCCCAGGGGATCAAGCCCCGTCCCAGAGCTGCCCACAGAGGGCTGTTGGCAGAGGCAGGTCTAGCTCTGCCTGGAGAGGGACACTGGCCAACCCTTTCTAGTGTAGACAAGGCCCAGGGCAGACTGAGCCCTTGCCTGCTCTCCTAGAACCGCCAGGCACAGCACTGGCCAGGGTCACTCATCCTTGCCCCTGAGCTAAGCTGAAGTCTGGACCATGTTACACATGTTCTCAGTCAGCAGCAGAATAAAAATCCCAACAGCTGCCACGCTTGTCGTGTCATGTCATGCCATGCCATGCCATAGAATCATGGAAGATTAGGGTTGGAAGGGACCTCAGGTGGTCATCGAGCCCAACCCCCTGCTCAAAGCAGGACCAATCCCCAACTAAATCAGCCCAGCCAGGGCTTTGTCAAGCTGGGCCTTAAAAACCTCTAAGGAAGGAGATTCCACCCCCTCCCTAGGGAACCCATTCCAGCACTTCACCACCCTCCTAGTGAAAGAGTTTTTCCTAATATCCAAGTTAGACCTCCCCCACTGCAGCTTGAGACCATTGCTCCTTGGTCTGTCATCTGCTACCACTGAGAACAGCCAAGCTCTACGCACTCCCTATCCGTGGCCCCACAAAGTCACGGGACCTCCTGGTCAACCTCCTCCTGGCCCTGGCTAAAACAGCCATCTATAAAACCAGAGTGAGGAGGTTGGCCAATGGAGACTCCTGTGACTGTGGGGCCTGTTTCCAATCCTTGGTCCGTTCACGTATCCAGGCAGCGTCCACTGGCTCCCTTGACGCCTTTGAGGAGCAGTGGGAGCTGTCCAGGGTTCTCTGCTCAGTGTCCCCGTCAGGCTCCCTTCTTTTGACCCTTTGACCGCACTCCTGTCCCTGTTATTTCATTAGTTGTCCCCCGGAATCATTTGGTTTCCAGGTCCTGTAGATCTTCCCCTTAGGCTGGGGCGGGGGGGGGGGGCGGTCCTTAAGCAGTGGGCTCCCGCCTGCTCACTTCCCGGAACCCAATAGGTCCATCCTCTTCGGAACCCCCCTTCAGGTAGTTGAAAGCAGCTATCAAATCCCCCCTCCTTCTTCTCTTCTGCAGACTAAACAATCCCAGTTCCCTCAGCCTCTCCTCATAAATCATGTGTTCCAGTCCCCTAATCATTTTTGTTGCCCTCCGCTGAGCTCTCTCCAGTTTGTCCACATCCTTTCTGTAGTGTGGGGCCCAAAACTGGACACAGTACTCCAGATGTGGCTTCACCAGTGCCGAATAGAGGGGAATAATCACATCCCTCGATCTGCTGGCAATGCTCCTACTAATGCAGCCCAATATGCTGTTAGCCTTCTTGGCAACAAGGGCACACTGTTGACTCATATCCAGCTTCTCGTCCACTGTAATGCCTAGGTCCTTTTCTGCAGAACTGCTGTCGAGCCATTCGGTCCCTAGTCTGTAGCGGTACATGGGATTCTTCCGTCCTAAGTGCAGGACTCTGCACTTGTCCTTGTTGAACCTCATCAGATTTCTTTTGGCCCAGTCCTCCAATTTGTCTAGGGCCCTCTGTATCCTATCCCTACCCTCCAGCGTATCTACCTCTCCCTGCAGCTTAGTGTCATCTGTGAACTTGCTGAGGGTGCAATCCATCCTGTCATCCAGATCATTAATGAAGATGTTGAACAAAACCGGCCCCAGGACCAACCCCTGGGGCACTCCGCTTGATACCGACTGCCAACTAGACATTGAGCCATTGATCACTACCCGTTGAGCCCGACAATCTAGCCAGCTTTCTATCCACCTTATGTCTATTCATCCAGCCCATACTTCTTTAACTTGCTGGCAAGAATACTGTGGGAGACAGTGTCAAAAGCTTTGCTAAAGTCAAGATATATCACATCCACCGCTTTCCCCATATCCACAGAGCCAGTTATCTCATCATAGAAGGCAATCAGGTTGGTCAGGCATGACTTGCCCTTGGTGAATCCATGTTGACTGTTCCTGATCACCTTCTGTGATATTATGAGTGTAATATAATATCTCATTGAAAGGTGACAGGGCCAGAAAGAGTTAATTAACTCCCAGACTGACCTGACCCCAGGCCGAACTTTAGAGGCTGGTTAGGAAGAGATGGAAACAAATAGAGCTTTGAAATGCAGCCTGCATTGTTAGAGATAGAAGGGGAGATGGTTGTTCAGGTCTAACCAATTTATTTGAGCTTGAGCTTTCGTGAGCTACAGCTCACTTCATCAGCTCACGAAAGCTCATGCTCAAATAAATTGGTTAGTCTCTAAGGTGCCACAAGGACTCCTTTTCTTTTTGCGAATACAGACTAACACGGCTGTTACTCTGAAACCTGTTCAGGTCTTGTGATGTCAGCAAAGAAGTCTTGTCTATGGCTGTAGCTTTGATTCAAAGAACAAAAGAGGAATATTAACATTTAGGAAGACACTTGAGTGAAATCGTATTATTGTCTATATGTCTCTTTGAAGGTTGTGATAGCCTGTATCTGAACGGTTTAATGGATAAATTTATCCTGTGCTAATTGCCATGGTGTTTGGGAGAAGGAAAGTTAAGCCTATTGTCTTCTCAGGCCAAAAGGCTGCAGGAAATGTATAAAAACCCTGGGACACGATCCTTCCTCATCTCAGATCTGCTTTGGGTTTCAAGAGGGGGAAACCTTAAGCCACAAGGATTGAGATCCCCAGTTGCTGACTGGAGTCACCCTGAACATGGACTTTGGACTATAACCTCTGGACTATTTCTAAAAGGACTTTTGGCCACTACAGACTCATCTCTGCTGTGTATCTGGACCTCAACAATTGAACTCAAGTCTGTATGTATACTGATCTTTTAACCAACACTCTCTTTCTTTTCTTTTTTTAATAAATTTTAGTTTAGTTAATAAGAATTGACTGTAAGCGTGTATTTTGGGTAAGATCTGAGTTATCACTTGACCTGGTGTAACAAAGCTGGTTCTGGCGGGACCCAACTGAGAATGCCAATTCAGGACAAATTGCTTAAAGCAGAAAGAAAAGGAGGACTTGTGGCACCTTAGAGACTAACAAATTTATTTGAGCACAAGCTTTCGTGAGCTACAGCTCACTTCATCGGATGCTTGAAGCAGGGCAGTTATAGCCCAAGGCTGGGGTTTCTTTGCACACCAAGGAAAACCAAACCAGCCAAACAGAGAGGACTTCAGTTTTACCCCACTGGCTAACCACAAGTCACACAAGCAATTCCCTTAGAGTCCAGTATCCCCACAAGTGCCACTCATTGGCACTTGGACAGATGGTTATGAAAACCAATACCCCAATAAAAGAGAAAAGGTTCTCTCGATCCCAAAGGACCAAGCCCCAGACACAGGTCAATATACAAATCAGATCTTACCCACAAATCACGCTATTGCCAATCCTTTAGAATCTAAAATCTAAAGGTTTAGTCATAAAAGGAAAAAGCTATAGATGAGAGCTAGAAGTGGTGAAATGGAATCAATGACACACAGCAATGGCAGAGTTCTTGGTTCAGGTTTGTAGCAGTGATGGAATAAGCTGCAGGTTCAAATCAAGTCTCTGGAGAACATCCCCAGCTGGGAGGGGTCTTTCAGTCCTTGGGTCAGAGCTTCAGGGTAGCAAAGTCCCTCCAGAGGTCAGAAGCAGGATTGAAGACCAGATGGAGGAGCTGCAGCAGGTTTTTATAGTCTCTTGCCATGTGGTCTTTCTTTCTTTGTCCCGAGGACAAGCTGCCCATCACACAGCCTGGAAAACCCTCAGAGTTCTGTCCATAGGCAGGTCCCTGCACACCTTGCTGAGTTCCAAGGCGTGTCTGCCTTCTCTCAACGGGTCAGTTGTATAACTGATGGTCCTTAATGGGCCATCAAGCAGGCTAGGCAGAGCTGACTCCAACTTATCTGGGATGTCACCCAGAAGCATAACACAAGTTTGGAATACAGACAGTATAGAGCCAATATTCATAACTTTAACTACAAAAATGATACATACAGACAGCATAATCATAACCAGCAAACTATAACCTTGTCTTAGATACCTTATTTAACCCCCTTTATACAAGATTTGGTGCCACTCCAGGACCTTGGTTGCAATCATGTTCTATATGGTCCCAGTTCAAGTCAATAACATGACACCTGGGTCTGGGGCTTGGTCCTTTGGGGTCAGTAAAACCCTTTCGTTTATATGATATAAGGTTTTCAGAATTTATCATTATATATTTGACATGTGTCTGGACAGAGGCTTGAGGCTGGGTACTTCAAGGGAAGTGCATTATTTGGATGTCTGAGTAACCAGGGACTCGCTATAGAAGCTGGTTTGGGCTGGTTTGGTAAATCTAAGTATTGAAATATCCACCAGCAGTTGGGGTTTGTCTGCCCTGTTTTGTTTGCAGTTCACCCCCGCACCATAACACCTTCCTCTCCAAGTGCTTCAAAATGGATTCCTTGAGGACCTGCTCCATGATTTTGCTAGGGACTGAAGTGAGGCTGACCGGTCTGTAGTTCCCTGGGTTCTCCTCCTTTCCTTTTAAAAATATGGGGACTATATTTGCCTTTTTCCAATTGTCCGGGACCTCCCCCCATCGCCATTTCAAAGATAATGGCCAATGGCTCTGCAAACACATCAGCCAACTCCCTGAACACCCTCGGATACATTAGATCTGGACCCATGGACTTGTGCATGTCCAGCTTTCCTAAATAGTCCTGAACCTGTTCTTTCACCACTGAGGGCTGCTCACCTCCTCCCCATGCTGTGCTGCCCGGTGCAGCCATCTGGGAGCTGACCTTGTCTGTGAAGACCGAGGCAAAAAAAGCATTGAGTACTTCAGCTTTTTCCACATCACGTGTCACTAGGTTGCCTTCCCCCATTCAGTCAGGGGCCCCCACTTTCCCTGACCACGTTCTTGGTGCTAACATACCTGAGGAAACCCTTCTTGTTACCCTTCACATCCCTTGCTAGCTGCACCTCCAGTTGTGCCTTGGCCTTCCTGATCACACCCCTGCATGAGCTAGCGATATTTTTAAACTCCTCCCTAGGCATCTGTCCAAGTTTCCACTTCTTGTAAGCTTCCTTTTTGTGTTTAAGCTCCCCGAAGATTTCACTGTTAAGCCAAGCGGGTCGCCTGCCATATTTACTATTCTTTCTGCACCTCGGGATGGTTTGTCCCTGTAACCTCAATAAGGATTCTTTAAAATACAGCCAGTTCTCCTGGACTCCTTTCCCCCTCATGTTATTCTCCCAGGGGATCCTGCCCATCAGTTCCCTGAGGGACTGAAAGCTGCTTTTCTGAAGTCCAGGGTCCGTATTCTGCTGCTCTCCTTTCTTCCCTGTCTCAGGATCCTGCAGTTGAGGTCGCTGTGCCTAGTAACTGATTGATTAACCTTCAGCTGAGACATTAAACTGCAGCCCTGACACCCGCACTCATGACAGAGCCCAGGGCAGCTGGGCAGTTACTACAGCAGTTCTGGAGCCTCGTCAGTGCTCTGGTACAGAGCCGCCCCCCCCCCCCCGCCCCCCAGCCTGAGCCCCCTGCAGCCCCAGGTGTCTCCTGTTATCGCTGCTCCTTGCGTTCAGACACACCTGCCCCAGCCCCGTGCGTGACAAGTCTCCTTGTGCCTCATCAGCCACCTGCTTTTGCAGAGCAGCCGCCGGGCTCATTTGGCAATGGGGGGCGGGGGGGGTCCCCAAAATCTGCATAGGCCACAGTATGCCAGCAGGGGTCACTCCGGTACCACCTTGGCCCATGGTACAGCTGCCTCTGCAGGTGAATTTGGCAGCCTCTGGGAGCGGGCTCCGGCTCCAGCCAGGGCGGGAATGGCTTTCCCTGAGCCCGTGGAAGGGAGAGGAGGGGTCGGCCCAGCTGCCCTGGGCTCTGTCATGAGGGTAGGTGTCAGGGTTGCGGTTTAATGTCTCAGCGAAAGGTTAATTAGTGACTGCTCGCAGGGCCCTGCTGCGCCAAGGGCTAGCGAAGGGTGAGCATCCGCGCAGCTGCCGGGCAGCGGCCCCAGGCCCGGAGACGTCACGCAAGACCGCTCACGTCCCCGGCACGCCCCAGAGACGGCGCATGGGGCGACCCCGTGGCGGTTGTCTTGCCACGATGCACAGGCTGTCGCACCGAGATGGGGCTTTGCGTGACGGCGGCTCACGGGAATTGGCACACGCAAGGTGCCAAAGCTACCGTGGGCTGGGGGGCAGAGGGAGCTGGCTTCCCTGCTGGGCTGGGCTCCCCGAGCGCGCCACTGAGCCGGCCCAGCACCTGTGCTGCCGACCGCTCATCCCCCTGCTCTTCTCCGGGCCAGGCCGCAGGCGGCTCCCAGCGCAGCATCAGCCTCGGAGTGAGACGCCCCACAGGCCAGGGAGCCCCCAGTCCCTCACTGTCAGCCGTGAGCTGGTTTCAGAGCCAGCCAGTGCAGCCGTGGGAAACGCCAGCTAATGCAGGGAGCCGGGCTGCTTGTATAACTACTCAGGGCCTGGCTGGGAAATCACCCAGGGAAACACTGGTGCGTTAGTCACAGACAGCGCTCGGACCCCAGCGGTTCTTGGGGGGCTCCCCACTTTGAGTCTGTACTGGTTCCTGTGCCCCCCTGGAGCTGCCTCAAAACCCAAGGTCCCGACCCTGGGAGGCCGGCAGAACAGAGGCGCCCAAGCTCCCCTCGCTGGGCACTGGGCTAGAGACTTGGTCACGTCCGCCTCCGGCTCCATTCTCTGCTGACAACCCCCCTCGGTTCAATCTCTGCCTGCAAGAGGTTCTCCAGGCCTGGGGATCCTTGTCGCCCTCCCCTCCTGCACGCTCCTGGCAGAGCCGGGGGGCCCAGTCCTGCCCACGGCTGCTGGAGGAGGGTCCCCCTGCGCTATGAACCCGCACAGTCACTGGGGAGGTGAGGGCTGGCTCAGCCCTACCTGGGCCTAGTTATCCATCCCCAGGGGACGGATTTGGGCTGGTGGTTGGGGCTGGTGACCAGGGTCACACGATGGTGACGAGAGGGACTCGGAGCAGGAGGAGCTCTGCCTTGGTGCAGCAGGGCCCTGTGTAGGGGGACTGGTTCTGCTGCGCCAGGGTCCCTGCCCCAGGGGGGTGGAGGGCTGTCTGCCTCTCCAGCCCCCTGCCGAGGGCGGCAATTCACCCTCACAAGCCCCCTAGGCACTGGGAGAGAGAGAAACCAGCACAGACACCAGGGGACTGGCCCGAGGCCATGCACAGAGCCGGTGGCAGAGCTGCGACTGGATATCAGGCTGTCTGAGCTCTCATCTGAGCCCAGGCCAGCCACTGCAGAGGGTGGTGTGAACACCTGGCAGGAGGGGCTGCATGGGGCTGGTGCCCCCAGTGGCAGGTTTTGCTGGGCTGGCTGCTCTCCTCACAGGGAGGGGCTGGACTCTTGGCTGGGCTGCAGTGTCAGGTTAGAGCTGGGGGCCAGGGGCTGGAGCAGCAGGTACCGAGAGGGGCTGGGGCTCTCGTCCCCGATCCCTCTGTTCTGTGTTTAACCCCCCCATGGCGATGTCATGGCCGCCCCACTGAGCACAGCTGTGCATTGCAGGGCTCTGCTGCTCCGCGGCCGCTCGCTGAGCTGGTACAGTTACCTGAACCCCTGTGGCGTTACTCGGCCCGCAGCACAGTGAATTTCAGTGCCATCACGTGGCCCGTCCTCCTGGCTGGCTCAGGGTTCGCTGACCTGCCTGGCAGTCCCCTCTGGTCCCCACTTACCTAAATAACCTGTCACCTGCAGCCTTGGACACCTCTGCTTCCCCCCCCCCCCCCGCCCCGCACCATGCCCTTTCAGGTTTATAAATAGCTGAACCAACACGGGGCCTCGCACAGAGCATGCAGGCCCAGCCTGTGAACAAGGAAATGGCAGACGTTTGCCACTGAGTGAATTAAATCCCTATTAAAACCCTGGGCCTATATAAACATCCAACCAGCTCGTTTTGTATTCAGCGCTGGCGCATTCGTCAGTTATTAGAACATCTGGTGCCCTGCCGGCAGCGCAGGCTGGAGCTTGTGCATTTCATTGTCCGCCCTGAAATAGCAGCGAGGAAACGTGGCTAATGCAGCCATTGAGAAAGATGTTTGCATTTCCGTGGCGTCTGCTCTTGGCACAGTGCAGGGGCCTGACCCAGGAGAAGAAAATAAACCACTTACAAAGCAGCCAGGCCTCGCCAGTGGAGCAGGCCAGAATGGTTCCAACAAAACGTAGCTCTCTTGGACAATCTGGTTTCCTGAGCCTGCCGGTCCCTGGGTGAGCCCTGGCTAGAGGGGTTTGGGGGGGAGGGCAGGCAGTCCCCTCACTCTGCAGCCTCAGCTCGGGGAGCCCCAGCTGGAGCCAGGGCTCTTGTGGCTGCTAGGCTCTGCCAGGGTGTGAGGGAGTGTGTGCCTCAGTTTCCCCTATATGCTGCATGGGTAACTAGGTGTGGGGGGAAGGTTGTTTGCTTTTTGCAGAGAGCCAGGTGTGACTGACCCGGGGCTGTCTAGGGTCTGGGCCCCATGTCCATGGACAGTCCCAGAAGACAATGGCCACTCCAATTGCCCAGACATTTGGTACCTAGCAAGAAACACCCATGCACCTCTTCCCCTCCCTGCCCTTCTCCCCCCTACCCAAGCCAGCCGGATGTGACCAGCTGGAGAGCAAAGGGCTGAGGAAGAGCCAGGTGACAATGTTTGCCCCGGACAAAGGACCGAGGCGGGTCAGGGATGGGGGGGACGGGGTTGTTAAGTGGGGGCTGCTGGAGGCAGAGGGAGAAGCTCTTCTGGGCTGGGACTACAGAGGGGCCGCGAGCTCTGGGCCCTGGGCCGGACCCAGCTGGGCCAGGCTGTAACTTCCTGCTCTCGGTGCTAACCGAGGCCGGGCTACGCCTGTTCCAGCCCCTCCTAGCCCCTGCGGGCACCCGCTGGCTGAGTCCCTGCAGTGCAAGGTGCCTGGGGGTGCCTGGCTCCCCTTGGGGCGTCTCCCTGCTGGACCCGCTCGGGGGGGGAGTCACAGCGTGACCCAAGAGGGCTGCAGGCACTGAGGGTGGGTCCCAGGAGGTGGGGAAGCCCCAGGCCTTACCCCAGTGAGTGTGTGACCCCGAGGGGCTGACGCACTGAAGGGGGCTCCCAGGGGCTGTTCCAGAGCCTGGGGAGCCATGTGTGGGGATGGAGCGGGGCGGATTGACCTGGGGATGTGGCAGGGGAGTTTTCCTGGGACTGTCTGCATGGGGGATGGGAGAGAAGGGGGTGACTTCACTGGAGGGACGATACCTGAGCCGGGAGGGGGGTTGGGTCCAGGTGACACCTGCCCAGGAAACTGGACAAAGGCTGGAGGAGGAGCTGCAGGGAGGCTGGGGGAGACGGCTGGAGGGGTTTTGTTTTTGGGAGTTGGCTGCGGAAAAGGAGGGAGCCCCCAGTTCTGGGGTTTAATCTCCCTGCCCCCCAGAAGGACTGTGGGGTCCTGTTTGCACCTGCAAGCTCTGGTCTGGACTGTGTTCCCATCATTGCTAATAAACCTTCTGTTCTTCTGGCTGGCTGAGAGTCATGGTGAATCGCAGGAAGTTGGGGTGCAGGGCCCTGACTCCCCCAATCTCTGTGACGGGGGGGGGAGGGGGCTTCCAGACTCTGCTTGGAGCCAGCAGCCTGGAAGCCCTGGGAGCGCCCCCCTCGCCCCCCCGCCCCCCATCGCTCGCTCTTCCCACCCTCAGTCGCTTGCTCATTTTCACCGGGCTGACTCAGGGGTTGGGATGTGGGAGGGGGTGAGGGCTCCGGCTGTGGGGGTGGGACCAGGGATGAGGGTTTTGGGATGCAGAAGGGGGCTTTGGGGAGGGGGGAGTGGAGCTGAGGGGTTCAGAGTGTGGGCAGGGTCTCCGGGTTGAGCCAGGGAGTTGGGGGTGTGGGAGGGGGTGAGGGCTCCAGCTGCAGGGATGCGGGTTCTGGGGTGGGGCCAGAAATGAGAGGTTCAGGGTGCAGGAGGGGGGCTCCAAGCTGGGGCAGAGGATTGGCGTGGGGGGGGGGGGGGGCTGAGGACTCCGGCTGGAGCCGTGGGCTCTGTATGGGGCCGGGGATGAGGGATTTGGGGTGCAGGAGGGGGCTCCAGGCTGGGACCGAGGGGTTTGGAATGTGGGAGGGGGCTCTGGGCTGGCACAGGGGGTTGGGGTGCAGGGATGTGTGAGGGCTCTGGATGGGGGTGCAGACTCTGGGGTGGGGCTGGGGATGAGAGTTTTGAGGTGCAGAAGGGTACTCTGGGCTGGGACTGAGGGGTTCAGAGGGCAGGAGGGGGCTCAGGGCTGAGGCAAAGGGTTGGGGCATGGTGGGGTGGAGTGAGGGCTGGGGGTGCAGGCTCTGGGTTGGGGATCCTTTTTTCTGTCACAGGCCATTGACCCACAGGAAAAAATCAATCGTGGGTCACTCATCCCTGAGAGGGAATGGGAGGGGCAGAGACTCAGGGCTTCCCTGCTTGTGGCTCCAGCCGGGTGGGGGGGGCTTTTCCCCCATAGCAGGACAAGCTGGTGCAGTGGCTCCAGCCCTGGGGGGGCGGGGGTGCTGAGACTCAGGGCTTCCCCCCCCGCCCCACCCCCAAACTGGATGAAATTAACCAAGGGGCCAGATCCAGCCCATGGGCCCTAAGTTCCCCAGCCCTGCCCTGGGTAAGCAAAGAAGGCCATACTTACATGGCGGTAACCGCTCGTGATGGGGAAATGTGCCAGCTGCCATTTCTGTCATTACGCAAGCTGCTTCCCGGGAGCCGCACGGCGCAGGGAGCCTGCCAGCCCCTCTGTGCCGCCAACCGGCCAGGCAACGGCCAGGTCAGCGGTGCTGACCAGAGCCACCAAGATCCCGCAGGTGGAAAACCGGACACCTGGTCTCCCTAGGCTCAGCCTGGCAGCCCCCATGTGGCCCCCCCGGGCAGGAGTCTCCAGCATCTCTCCCAGCTGACCTCGCAGGGGTTCCCCAGGGAACGCACCAGTTCCTCCCTGTGGAGGGTGGGGATGGAAGGGGGTGTCCCTGGCGGCTGGGCAGTGGGGGCTGCCGAGAGCATGGAGCCCCCAAGGCTGGGTGCGGGGAGGTGGTGAGGGATTCATTCATTTTAAGTCCAGCACAGCCCATGAGTGCACCTGCTCTGAGCTCCCACAGGGCACGGTGCCGCCCCCCCAGCCCAGTACCCCTGTGCGAGCCAGCGACACTTGGCTAAGGCCTCTCTGCTGAAGATCTCCAGGAGCCTCCCTGGGGGGCTTGTCCCAGCGGCGTCGCTGCAGGAAACCGGGGCCTGAGTTCTGCTCAGCCCCAGCCAGGGCCCGCTGCCTTTCCCACTAGCGGGCTCTTCAGCACCCGGGTTTGCTCCCCAGAGCCCTCAGTTAGCCACCCCCCCACCCCGCCCCGGGTTGCCCTGGGGGTGGGCCAAGCCTGAGTGAGGAAACCCCACCCTGGGGAGGGGCTGCAGGGAGGGACGCCCACGAACAACAAAAGACCTATCTGGCTTCAAGATTAAGCTCGATAAGTTTATAGAGGAGATGGTATGATGGGAGAACATGGTTTTGGCAATTAATTGATCTTTGACTATTCGTGGTAAATAGGCCTGTGACGCAGCAGGGAGGGGGGAGGGTTGACCTAGGAATGGGGCAGGGGAGTTTCCCTGGGGGTGGGAGACCTGAGAGCCTGTTACCTGAGCCAGGAGAGGGGGGAGGTAACACCTCTGCCCGGTAATGTGGACAGAGGCTGCAGGAGGGAGCCTGCTGGGGGGGTTTAGTTTCAGTTTGGGGCTGGGTGGAGGAACGCAGGGAACCCCAGGGCTGGGGTCTAAGCTCCCTGCTCCCCCAGAAGGACTTGACTGAGGGGTCCTGGGGCTACCCACAAGCTCTGTTTTGGACTGTGTTCCTGTTGTCCAATAAACCTTCTGTTTTATTGGCTGGCTGAGAGTCAGTGAATCCCAGGAAGAGGGGTGCAGGCCCCGGACTCCCCCACACTCCGTGACAAGGTCCAATGGCCTGTGATGGATGTTAGATGGGGTGGGATCTGAATTACTACAGAGAATTCTTTCCTGGATATCTGGCTGGTGAATCTTGCCCATATGTTCAGGGTTCAGCTGATCGCCATATTTGGGGTTGGGAAGGAATTTTCCTCCAGGGCAGATTGGAAGAGGCCCTGGGGGTTTTTCATCTTCCTGTGCAACGTGGGGCACAGGTCACTTGCTGGAGGATTCTCTGCTCCTTGAAGTCTTTAAACCACAATTTGAGGATTTCAATAGCACAGACATAGGTGAGAGGTTTATCGCAGGAGAGGGTGGGTGAGATTCTGTGGCCTGCGTTGTGCAGGAGGTCGGTCTAGACAATCATAATGGTCCCTTCTGACCTTAAAGTCTATGAAACACATGTAGGGACCAGGGCGTCTCCCCAGGCGAGGAGGAAGCCCAGGGAGGTGCCAACGAGGAGTCAGGTGAGTGACCCTGGAACCAGAGCAGAGGCCAGGCCGGGCTCCCCTACCTGTGTCACAGAGTCCCCGGGCGATGCTCTGGAACTGCTCCCCATGAAGCCAGGCAGGACTCTGGGGAAGTCTCCTCTCTGGGAGCAGCCTGTCTGCAGGACACACAGCTCACCCGGCTTCCACCTTCCTGGGTCTGACCTCGGAGCATTCAGCATCCTCTGCCCCTCCGTGCGCTTCCCACAGCGAGTCCGCCCAGGCGGGGTCCTGGGGAAGCCAGAGGGTCCTGCCCCACAACTCTGCAGTCAGACGGGACTCTCAGCCAGCCAGTAAAACAGAAGGTTTATTAGACGACAGGAACACGGTCTAACACAGAGCTTGTAGGTGCAGAGAACAGGACCCCTCAGCTGGGTCCATTTTGGGGGGCAGTGAGCCAGACAACCACATCTGCCCTTCACTCCATGTCCCAGCCAGCCCCAAACTGAAACTCCCTCCAGCCCCTCCTCCTCTGGGCTTTGTCCCTTTCCCGGGCCAGGAGGTCACTGGATTCCTTTGTTCTCCAACCCTTTAGCTCTCACCTTGCAGTGGGGGAAGGGCCCAGGCCATCAGTGGCCAGGAAACAGGGTGTCGGCCATTGTCTGTGTCCAGACCCCTGCACACACCTGCCCTCTAGGGCTCTGCAATGATCATACACCCTTACCCCACCCCCTAGATACTTAAGAACTGCCTGGGGGAAACTGAGGCACCCCCACACTATTCAGAGGAAACATTAAGAACAGTCCCGCTTCATCACAACCTGTCCCAGGGAAGGTGGCGTGAAGCCCCCAAAAAAGGGGATACAGGCTGATGGGAGCCCTGTGAGAGGGTGGAATGGACCACAGGGCCCAGATGTGGGGGCGGCAGACCCGACGGAGGGTCCAGACGTTTGTTTTGCTGGACTGTGGAGCCCCAGGAGAGCTGGGACCGGACATGGCTGCAGGGCTGAGAGCCGAGAAGAGGCTGAATGTCATGGGACCGTCAGTAGGGGGCGCTAGAGGCGACGTGCCCCATGCCCAGCCGCAAGGGGCGCGCAGGGGGTGAGCTTGGCAATGCCAAGTGCAGCGTGACCCCTGCCCAGCTGGTGCTGCCCCCCCCCGCCCCCACCAGCCCATTGGAGCCAGTGGCTTGAGTGCCAGGCACACCCAGGCCGGCTCTGGGGGGCTCGGCTCCAGAAGGGCCTGTTGGGGGCGGGGGGAGCTCGCCTTCCTGCTGCAGGTGGGCGGCTGCTGCCTTGGGGGATGTGGCCACGTTTGCTGCGCCCCGGGGTGGGGTGGGGAGGACGGAGCAGAGCTCCCAGCTGTGCTGAGACACCGGCCCGGGGCGTCTCTAGCCACCCCTACGGGCTCAGCACAAGGGGCTGGCTCCTGGTGTCTCCCCCGGGGCCTGCTCTAGGGCACTTTGCTCCTCTGAGTGAGGTGCGGGTGTCGCTGGGTGCCAAGTGGGGACCGTGTGCACATCAGGTGGTTCAAACCCTTCCTCCTGAGCCCTGGACTGTGCACTGCGGGTCAGTGGGTCTCCCATGGGCCCTGCCCAGCCCCATGGTACTCGGGGTGGCCTGTGCGCCTCGGGCTGCTCCCTGCACTGCCGCTGTGCGATCTGTCCCTGGCGCTGCCCAGCCTGGTCTGCCTGAACTCGCCAGAGGGGGGTGGCCCCCACCCCATGGCCCCCAGGCAGGCAGCCAGATCCCTTAGGGGCACCGAGTTCTGCAGGATGAAGGCTTGTCCCATGTGCACCACCAGGGGGCAGCAGCAGCTCGCCACTGCCCAGAACCGACGAATTCAGTGAACCCCATTGCACCCGAGGGGGCTGCTGCCCGGTGCCCCCGACCGGTGCCAGGCCGGCTGCAGTCACACGGGGGGGGGTCCACGACCATCCCGTTCCCCCTGCCCTGTGCCCCCTGCCTGGTGCCCCCGCCCGGTGCCAGGCCGGCCACAGTCACACGGGGGGGGTCCACGACCATCCCGTTCCCCCTGCCCTGTGCCCCCTGCCTGGTGCCCCCGCCCGGTGCCAGGCCGGCCACAGTCACACGGGGGGGCTCCGCAACCATCCTGTTCCCTCTGCTCTGTGCCCCCTGCCCTGTGCCCCCTGCCCGGTGCCCCCACCCGGTGCCCCCGCCCGGTGCCAGGCCGGCCACAGTCACACGGGGGGGGATCCGCGACCATCCTGTTCCCTCTGCCCTGTGCCCCCTGCCCGGTGCCCCCACCCGGTGCCCCCGCCCGGTGCCAGGCCGGCCACAGTCACACGGGGGGGGATCCGCGACCATCCTGTTCCCTCTGCCCTGTGCCCCCTGCCCTGTGCCCCCTGCCCGGTGCCAGACCGGCCGCAGTCACACGGGGGGGCTCTGCGACCATCCTGTTCCCTCTGCTCTGTGCCCCCTGCCTGGTGCCCCCGCCCGGTGCCAGGCCGGCCGCAGTCACACGGAGGGGGGGGGGTCCGCGACCATCCCGTTCCCCCTGCCCTGTGCCCCCTGCTTGGTGCCCCCGCCCGGTGCCAGACCGGCCGCAGTCACACGGAGGGGGGGGGTCCACGACCATCCCGTTCCCCCTGCCCTGTGCCCCCTGCCTGGTGCCCCCGCCCGGTGCCAGGCCGGCCACAGTCACACGGGGAGGGTCCACGACCATCCCGTTCCCCCTGCCCTGTGCCCCCTGCCTGGTGCCCCCCGCCCGGTGCCAGGCCGGCCACAGTCACACGGGGGGGCTCCGCAACCATCCTGTTCCCTCTGCTCTGTGCCCCCTGCCCTGTGCCCCCTGCCCGGTGCCCCCACCCGGTGCCCCCGCCCGGTGCCAGGCCGGCCACAGTCACACGGGGGGGGGTGGTCCGCGACCATCCTGTTCCCTCTGCTCTGTGCCCCCACCCGGTGCCAGGCCGGCCGCAGTCACACGGGGGGGGCTCCATAACCATCCCGTTCCCCCTGCCCGGTGCCCCCGCCCGGTGCCAGGCCGGCCGCAGTCACACTCCCAGAGGCCCCATTCCCAGAGCCTCCCACAGCCCCAGTGCTGGCAGGAGGAGCCGGGCACTCAGCCGTGCTGAGAATAATGCCCAGCAAACGGCCGGGCATTCTGGGAGGTGCTGGGCTCAGCCCCTGGCACTGGGGTGATCTGTGCGGCGCCCGCCCCTGGTCTGGGCCTGCCTGAAGGGGGCACCCTAGCCGAGGCTCGTCAGGGTGCCCAGAGCAGCAGCCCCGGTGCTAACGGGCCAGAACAGGGGCTCATGGCGGCAGAGCCTGGATCCTGGTGCCCGGCCCCTGCCTGCCCCTCCTGGGAGCCCGAGGCAGAGCGCTGGGCACGGCTGCCCTGGGCAGCCAAGGAACAAGGCAGCTCTAGATGGTGCAGGTGGATTGTGGATCACACCCCATCTTCCCCCCTGCCCTGCCCCTGGGGGGTGCTTTGCCTCGCAGGGCTGCTCTGAGCCATGATTCACCAGCCCACGAGGTGGGGGGGGCCCAGACACCCCCCTGAGCCCCTGCCACTGACCCCCACCCCCCATGGGCAGGTCCCCTGGTGCACTTCGGCTGCTGTTCACTGGTTCCTGAAGCCGTGCTCGGGGCCACCGGGTGCAGAGGGTCCCTGGGCCAGCATTTGCCCCGGGCTGGAGGGTCCCAGCTACCTGCTCAGGGTCATAGATCCAGCTGTGCCCCCCGGTGCCAGCCACATCCCCGCCTGCAGGGCTGGAGCAGAGTCCCACTCCCTGGCTGCCCCTCCAACCCCCCCACTGGCCCCCCAGGGCCGGCCTTGGTGTGAGTGTGTCTAGCTCCGGGCTGACCCCTGGCACAGCTCACCCCCAGCCTGCCCGCTCATGGCAACGAGCAGGGTGTGTCCTCACCCATGAGCCGAGCCCTCCCAGCCAGCGCCCCGCACGCTGCCCGGTCCCTGAAGATTACAGGGCTCAGTGCCTTGCCCAGCCCTCTTCCTCCCCGGGGACATGGCTGGATTGAGCGCCCAGCCCGCCCCCCACCGCCCGAAATAAAACAGCTCCAGACCCAGCTGCACCTGAGCTGCTGAATCAATATTGACTGGCTAAGAATAGCCCCTGCGCTCTCCGGGTGCCTTCAGCGCTTCCTGCCAGCCCCGTGCACGGGGCTGCACGGCCTGTATCTGGGCCCCACAGCCCCTCCCTCCCGGCCCCGCCAGCCAGCCAGCAATGCTGTCGCTGTGGTGTGGGAGTTTTCCTTTTTAGTCCAGTGTTGCCCGCGTAGCTCTCTGTGCAGGCTGCCAGCCCCCCACGGTAACAGCCCCCCCTTGGAACGTGTCCGTGGGGAGGCCTTGCCACCCCAGGTCCTGGAGCTTCGCTGGAGTGAGGAAACCCCAGCCAGCCATGGGCTCTGTCCCATTGGCACAGGGGGCTGCCAACAGCCCGAGCCAGTGGTACAGCTAGGTGAGAACCCAGGAGTCCTGCCTAACTCCCCCCTGCCCACAAAAAAAATACACTAGACCCCTCTCCCCTCCCAGAGCCAGGGAGAGAACCCAGGAGTCCTGTCCCCCACCCCCACCCCCAACAAACTAGACTCCTCTCCCCTCCCAGAGCCAAGGAGAGAACCCAGGAGTCCTGGATCCCAGCCCTCCCCCTGCAATCTACTAGCCCCCACTCTCGTCCCAGAGCCAGGTACAGCGGAGTTCTCTAGAGCCCTCTTACACCCCTCCCGCTGCTGAGCTGCCCTTGCCGAAATCTCCTTTGGCTCCGGGCAGCTGCCCTGCAGCCCCCTTCCCCATCCCCAAATGCCCCAGCTTTGCCACTTGGCTGGCAGCTCTGGGTCCCGTGATGGGGGGCTCCCCCTGCCCCCGCTCTGGGTGATGACTGTGGCTCTCCTGGCCCAGCCTGGCCCTGTCTGACTCACATCCCCTCACGTGTCACCACCCACAGCTGGGCAAAGCGGGTACCAAGCACCCAGACTGGCCCCCCAGGGCACAGGGCAGATTATCCCCTGAGCAGCTGGCATCAGGCCTGTCCCCACCCCTGAACTGGGGAGCTCTGCAGCCCCCTGCCCAGCACATGCCAAGCACTCAGCCGGGCGCTGCCAGCTCTGCCCGTGGGCCCTGCACCCGCTGCCTGACCCCGGGGGTCTCGCTCTGCTGAATTAATGCAGCGCCCAGCCCAGGTGCCCCCTGGCCACCTTAGGCACCATAATCGGCTGCAGGGTGCAGCCCAATGCAAAGGGACAAATGCCCTCTGCCCCAATCATCAACCAGGTGAGTCTGCAGCCTGCGCCAGCTGAGGAGCCTTCGTCCAGCCCCTGGGCACCCAGCCCACACCCCTCCACCCTGCCCTCCAGCAGTGACACTGGGCAGCCCCCTGCCCCAAACCAGCTCCTGCCCCGGCCCTGAGGCAACCCCCCAAGAGCAGCACTGAGGGCCCCTGCCCTGACCCGAACCGACCCCTAGCAGCCAAGCACCTCCTGTGAGCCAGACTGGAGGTACGTGGGGGCTCCCTGGGCCTGGCCAGGCGCTGCCCCCTGGCTGCGGGTGCACGTCCCTGGGCCGGGGCAGGGGGGTTGTTTAATTGCACTCTCCAGCCGGGGCTGGGTGGGCACAGAGCTCCCTGGTCACCCATAAATCACAGGTGTCACGGCCTGGGCCCAGAGCGCGATTGGCAGCCCAAGGCCAGGGAGCCGGGGTCCCCGACCCATGACTGCCCGGCTCTGCTCCAGCGTCCTGCCCCAGCTGTGCGGGCTCTGGCCCCGCCTGCAGGTAACGCTCTGGGGCTGGCTGGAGGCTGTGTACATCCAGTGCCATAGCCCCGGCGGGGGACCCCATGCAGCGGGGACCGGGGCCAGTGGTTCCCTGGGCAGGGGCAGTGTGGAGAGCCCTGGGAGCCCCGGGCACTGGGCATACTGTGCAGGAGGCTTTGCAGGTCTTTCCTCTCTGCTGGGAGTCAGTGGGCACCCCGGGCCGCTTGCTCCCCGTACAGGGCTTGGAGCTGGGGGAGCGGGGGGAGACGACTGCTGCCCCCGCCCCCCCGCGGATGTGGTGATGAGCTCACAGGCTATTCCAGGCCCTGTGGTTCCTGGCTCCTCCCGACGGGAACCTGCTCCTTAAACGCCAAATAAACAGTCCGTGGCCACTGGCACACCCCTGCAAGGGACAGCTGGGGGAACGCAGCTTCCTGTTTATCCCCGTCCCAGCGCGTGGGCACCGCAGCTCCGGGGGGGCGGCTCAAGCAGCGGCCCTTGGGCACCAGAGATGCCATCCCAACACCTGCTATGGCAGTGAGAGCCGCTGGGGACAGATTCAGGGGTACAGCAGTCAGGGGAGACCCAGGCTGGGGGTAGCAGGGGGCTGTGGGTCAGGCTTGAGTGGCACTGGCAGAGTTGTGGGGACCTCAGGGCTGGGACAGCAGGGGCTGCGGGTCGGGGCTGAGGGGCCCTGGCAGGGCAGAGCCGGGGGGACCCCATGGCTGGGACAGCAGGGGGCTGTGGGTCGGGGCTGAGGGGCCCTGGCAGGGCAGAGTGGGGGGACCCCATGGCTGGGACAGTGGGGGCTGCGGGTCGGGGTTGAGGGGCCCTGGCAGGGCAGAGCGGGGGGACCCCATGGCTGGGACAGCAGGGGGCTGCGGGTCGGGGCTGAGGAGCCCTGGCAGGGCAGAGCGGGGGGGACCCCATGGCTGGGACAGCAGGGGGCTGCGGGTCGGGGTTGAGGGGCCCTGGCAGGGCAGAGCAGGGGGAACCCATGGCTGGGACAGCGGGGGGCTGCGGGTTTGGGCTGAGGGGCCCTGGCAGGGCAGAGTGGGGGGACCCCATGGCTGGGACAGCAGGGGGCTGCGGGTCGGGGTTGAGGGGCCCTGGCAGGGCAGAGCGGGGGGAACCCATGGCTGGGACAGCAGGGGGCTGCGGGTCGGGGCTGAGGGGCCCTGGCAGGGCTGATGGAGGGCCAGAGTAACAGCACAAAGGTGGCCTGGGGCGAGAGCCCTGCCCACCCCCACCCTGGTAGGGGTCGGGTCACCCCCTGTCTCGGTTGCTCAGAGCAGGGCTGGCAGGGGTCCCGGATGCCAATGCCAGCCAGTGACCAGTCTGGCCCCCGGGTCAGTGAGGAGAGCCCAGAGCCGGCTGCGTGACATGGGGCTCTCCCAGCGGGGCTGGCTCCGGGCACCGGGCCCCTGGCGGGTGGCTCATTCGGGCCCAGAGGGTTTCTAACTTCAGCAAATTGCTCCTTTCTGGGCGTGCCCATGAACTCCCAGCCGGGAGGCCCAGGAGCTGGGCCCAGGTAGGGGGCTGGGGGTTCAGCCCAGGCAGGAGGTTTTGAGGAGGGAGTCCTGTTCAGTGGGCAGGTGGGTGGCTGGGGGTAGGGTGACCAGATGTCCCGATTTTTGAGTCTTTTTCTTATATAGGCTCCTATTACCCCCCACTCCCTTCCCGATTTTTCACATTTGCTCTCTGGTCACACTAGCTGGGGGGCAGGTGGGGTCCCAGCCCAGGGCATCCCAGCAAGGTCAGGGACCAGGTGGGGGCTGGGGAGGCCCGGCAGGGGGCCCAGCGGGGGGCAAAGGGCCAGATGGGGGGGACAGGTGGGGGTCGGGGGGCCCCCAGCGCATCGGGGGGCAGGCGGGGGCCCGGCGGGGGGCAGGCGACCCGATGGGGGGACAGGCGGGGGTCGGGGGGCAGGTGGAGACGAGGGGCGCCGGGAATCAGGGGGCAGGCGGGGGCCCAGCGGGGGGCAGGCGGCCCGATGGGGGGACAGGCGGGGGTCGGGGGGCCCCAGCGCATCGGGAGGCAGGCGGGGGCCCGGCGGGGGGGCAGGTGGGGACCAGGGGCGCCGGGAATCAGGGGGCAGGCGGGGGCCCGGCGGGGGGGCAGGTGGGGACCAGGGGCGCCGGGGGGCCCGGCGGGGGCCCGGCGGGGGGCAGGCGACCCGATGGGGGGACAGGCGGGGGTCGGGGGGCCCCAGCGCATCGGGAGGCAGGCGGGGGCCCGGCGGGGGGGAAGGTGGGGACCAGGGGCGCCGGGAATCAGGGGGCAGGCGGGGGCCCGGCGGGGGGGCAGGTGGGGACCAGGGGCGCCGGGGGGCCCGGCGGGGGGCAGGCGCGGCTCGGGGGGTGGGGCGCGGGGACCCGCTGGCTCTGCGCCCGCCGGTGCGGAACCTGCTGGCGCGGAGCCTCCCCGGGGCCGGGCTCAGGCGGGGGCTGCCCGGAGCGGGGCCAGGGCGGCTGCCGGGATAAAAGGCCGGGCGGGCCGGGCCCCAGCAGCTCGTCAGTCCCCTCGGTCCTGCCTGGCCCGGCCCGGCCCGCGCGGTGAGTGGCGGGGAGCGCCGGGATCGGGGCCCTGGTGCCGGGCGCTGTGCACAGGGGCTGTTGGAGGGCACAGGGTGGATGGGGGGCTGTTGGGGGGCATTGGGGGCACACGGGGGATGTGGGGCTGTTGGGGGGCACAGGGTGGGGGGATGTGGGAGCCTTGGGGGGTCGCAGGTACAGGATTTGGGGCTGTTGGGGGGACACCCGGTAGGGGGATATGGGCGGCAGGGGGGGGGATGTGGGGGCCAAGGGGGCACAGGGCGGGTGGGAGGATGTGGGGGATTTGTAGGCAGGAGGTTGTGGGGGGCACAGGACGCGTGGGGGGGTCAGGCTGGGAGTGGCAAGGGCTCTGCCCGGGGGCGCCGGGAGCAGTTCGGGGGGCAGCAGCCCTGTCACCTTATCGCTGGTTACAGTGGGGGAGGTGTCGGTGCTGGGCCAGGCAGCCCCCCAGCGACTGGGGGAGACGGGCTCTGGGGGAGACGGGCGTGACACCTGCGGGGGTCTGAGCTGGGTCGCGCTGGGCTGGGCATGGGCAGCGCCGGCTCCCATCGGCCGCTCCTTGGATCTTTGCCAGCAGCTACCTGGGCTGTTGATTTCCGGGACCCTCGCTCCCCCGGTCCTCCAGCGCACCAGGGCTTCGCGCTCGTGGGGTCCCTGCCCGCGCGTGGGGTCCAGCCAGCTCGGGGTGGGTGTCCGGCTGTGACGGTTGCAGGGTGAGGTGGGACCAGCCCTGCTCTCTGGCACCCGGGGGCTGCGTGTGTCCACGGCCCCTGGGGAGCAGGGCGAGACTTGCAGCCACACCCCTAGAGGGGAAAGGCCCCATCCCAAACCCTGCCCCCGAGCCAGTCTGTCCCCCTGGAATCAGTGGGATGGGGCGCCCCTGGGGACCCCTGCCAGGCCCGGACCCCTGCCATGCCACGCTGTTTCTAGGAGTCTGTCTGGGGAGGATCAGTGATGCTGGCTGGACCCATCCCCACCCTGCTCCTGCTGTGCCTGGCGACCCCCAGCTGGCAGCAGCCCCCACAGGTTCAGGTGCGGCTGGTGGGGGCCAGGAGCCAGGCAGGCGAGGGGCGGCTGGAGGTGCTGTACGATGGGCAGTGGGGGACCGTGTGTGACGACGACTTCGACATCCACGTGGCCAGCGTGGCCTGCAGGGAGCTGGGCTTTGAGTCGGCCGTGACATGGGCTCACAGCGCCAAGTATGGCCGAGGGGAAGGTAAGGCTGCGCCCCCCTGCTCACAGGGCAGCTGGGGCATGGCTCCCAGGCATACCCCCAGCCCATGCAGGGCGCCGGCTACCCCAGAATGGAGTGCGGGCTCCTGTGGGTGGAGATATGGGGATGAGAGCCCCCCAGCTGCAGAACTCTCCCCTCCCCAAGGCCTAGTGCTGGCTGTGGGGCAGCTCCCAGCGACTCCAGCCCTGGCCTGTCCCAGCAGGGGGTGCTGTGGGGGCAGGGCATTGGTTGTGGGGGGAGGTGCTGGCTACTCCCAGCAGGGGGCGCTGTGGGAGCCGGGGGGGGGGGGTGATGTGGTCAGAAGCACAGCCCCTGAGCTCTCCCAGGGGGTGGGGTGTCTGCTAGTAATTTGGGGCATCCCATTTGGTACCCCATGGTCAGTGAGCCCCCTGCAGCCCCACCCCGATGTTTTTGGGAGCGGGGGCTGCTGGCATGGGGCCCTGTTGCTGAGCCCATGGAGGGAGGGGGGTGTCCCAGCCCAGGCCCCTTCCAGGCCCCGGGGGTGCCAGAGCTCCTGGCCCGGGCCCGTCACTGACCCGCCCCTGCTGCGTCAGGCCCGGTCTGGCTGGACAACGTGCAGTGTGCCGGCACCGAGGGCTCCCTGGCCGAGTGCGACTCCAACGGCTGGGGCGTGAGTGACTGCCACCACGGAGAGGACGCCGGCGTCGTGTGCTCGGGCCGGCACCCGCCTGGTGCCCCTGCCCCGGGCCCAGCCGCCGGCCTGCAGGTGAGCGGGGACCGGGCTCATGGGGTCCTGGGGCTGGCTGGGGCGCTTCCCACCTGGGGCTCCTGCTGCCGGTCGCCCTGCCCTAGTGGAACAGCGCCCGCTGCAGCCGGCAGGGAAGGGCCTTCGCTCCGCAGCGCAGGGCCAGGGGATCCCTGGTTTGCCGGGCCAGGAGCTTCAGCTAGTCTGACCCATGTAACAGGCCCGAGCCCCTCCCCCAGGAGCCACGGCCCAGGGGTGCAAAGCAGGAGTGCTGGGGGAGGACAGCCCAGGCGCATGGGGGCAGATCCCTGCTGTGAGTCCAGCCTTCAGCTCCCCCTCCCGGCTCCCTCCTATCCCGCCCCAGGCCTTCCCCCACAGCTCTGCTGGTGCCCCTTGCTCCCGACCCGCAGCCCTGGGCATCCTCCCGCCACCCCTCCATGCGCTGCCCTGCCCAGCTTCCCCCAGTCCCGAGTGCCCCAGGGGCTGCCCATGTTTCCTGGGCCCATCTCACCCGGCATCTGGCCTGGGGCAGGGAACGAAGCTGGAGGAGGTGCGGCTCAAGCCCGTCCTGGCCTGGGCTAAGCTGAGCGTGCCCATCAGCGAGGGCGTGGTGGAGGTGAAGCACGAGGGGCGCTGGAGGCAGGTGTGCGACGCCGGCTGGACCAGGAACAGCAGCCGCGTGGTGTGCGGGATGCTGGGTTTCCCCCGGGAGAAGCGGCTCAACACCGGCTTGTACAGGTAGTGCCGGGCGCCGCGGGCGGGTGCAGAGCGGGGCGGGGGGGTCCTGCGGTCAGGGTCGCGTGGCTGGCTGGGGGGTGTCCGGGCAGGTCCCCTCGCAATGGTCTGAGGTGCTTCGACGAGATGGCACGGGAGGGGTCCAAGGTCACAGAAGTTGAGTGTTGCACACGCATGTGCATTGGTGCGAGGGGTGGGTCACAGGCTCCCTGGGGTGTGAAGTCCTGGATCCAAGGATGAGGCGGAAGACATGCAGACCCCTGGGGGGGCGCAGGGGTGGGGGGCGGAGGGCACGGCGACCCCTGGGGGGGCTGCCCACGGCCCTGCTGACCAGCCCTTTTGAACCCTGCAGGAAGCTCTGGAACCTGCAGTTGAAGGATCCCAAGTCGAGGTACGGACTCGTCCCTGCCTGAGCGCTCCCGTCTGGGGCCGACCCGCCGGGTGCCAGGCTTCCCACAGGGTGCGCCCGTCCCAGGGGGCGGCTGCACCTCGCTAGGGGTGCCCCTAGAGCCGGGTGCTGTTAGCGCCGGCCGGGCAGGACCTGGCGTGGGCTGACCTGACCCCCCTGGTTTGCAGCCTGAGGACCCTGAGCCGGAAGAACGCGTTCTGGATCCACCGGGTCAGCTGCCTGGGCACGGAGCCCCACCTGTCCCACTGCCCGGTGCAGGTGTCCCCTGCCAGCCGGCTCCAGCCCGCCTGCCCCCGCGGCATGCACGCCGTCGTCAGCTGCGTCCCGGGCGCCGAGTTCCAGAAAGCCAAGGCCAGGCCGTTCCGCCAGGGCCGGCGCGCAGAGGTGAGCCCTACCAGAGCCACGGCCCCGGGTCTGGGGGACACGGGGGGAGACCCCATGAGAGACCCCGGCCCCGAGGGAATGGGCCACAGCACGGCGTGGGCCGGGGGTGGGAAAACGGTTCCCCTTGGGACTGACGTCAGCAGCACAAACCGAGCAACGGTTCCGGAGGGGGAGCGAGGCCACACGCCGGCTGAGGGGTGGGGGGACTCCTGGCTGCTCTTGTCCCAGCAGGGGGCGCTGTGGGGGGCAGGGGAGGAGCTGGCTGTAGGGGGAGCTCCCGCTACTCCAGCCCTGTCCTGTCCCAGCAGGGGGTGCTGGGGGGACACAGGGGGCAGGGTGTTGGGTGGGGTGGGGGCTCCCGGCTGCTCCAGTCCCAGCCTGTACCAGCAGGGGGCGCTGTGGGGAGCGGGGCAGGAGCTGGCTGTGGGGGGCCCTGGCTACAGGCCGGACCCCAGCTCTCTACCCCAGCCATTCCCGGAGGGGGGTGCACGAACACATTTGGCCCCTCCTAACCCCCCCCCGCTCTCGCAGGGGCCCCAGGTGCGTCTCCGGGCTGGCGCCCAGGTGGGCGAGGGCCGGGTGGAGGTGCTGCACCGTGGCCACTGGGGCACCGTGTGCGACGAAAAGTGGAACCTGCTCGCAGCCAGCGTGGTGTGTCGGCAGCTGGGCTACGGGACGGCCAGGCAGGCCCTGGCAGGGGCCCAGCTGGGCCAGGGTGAGCGGCTGGAAGGAGCCAGCGCGTGGGGAGCCGCGGTGATGGAGACCTGGGGGGCCGGACCCCGGGTGCCGTGCTGGGGTGCTGGGGCCCCGCTCCCATGTGCCTGTGTCCCGGGAGCAGTTAGGGGGGTGTAGCGGATGAGCCACTGAGGGTGAGCTCTGGGGTGGCATGGGGGGTCCCTCTGCAAAGGGTTTGGGGGTGTCCAGGTCTGGGCTCCCCAGTGGCAAAGGGCCCTGGGATGGAGCAGAACCGGCAGGGAGAGCCTGGAGCTTCGGGCTGGGCAGCGTCTGGGAGGGAGAGCGGCCGGATCCCGGCGTGAGGCCTTCGGGAGCCGGGCACACCAGGGACCGGCAGCCAGGCCCGGTCCAGTCCCCAATGTGCCGGGCGGCTGGGGAGCCCCAGGACAAGCTCCCGGGGAGGGGGGATTCCCCAGCTCTCCATGGCTCAGCCCCTGAGGCCTGTCTGGGGCTGCGGGGCTCTGGCCTGTGCTCTGCAGGAGGCCAGGCTGGAGGGTCTAAGGGGCCATTCTGGCCTCCCACCCTCCCGAGGGGGGCGGGAGCTGCCCTGTGCAGGGAGCCCCTTGGGCGGCGCCGGGGCAGGGCTGCACCGGAGCAGCCTGGGCGCGGGGATGGGGTCCCTGCAGGCCCCGGGGGAGTCAGGCTGACGCTGGGCTCTGGCTCCAGGCCTGGGCCCCATCCACATGACCGAGGTGCAGTGCACGGGCTCCGAGCACTCCCTACACGAGTGCCGCTTCCAGGAGGCAGCGCAGAGCGGCTGCCGGCATGAGGCCGACGCTGCCGTCCGGTGCAACGTGCCCCGCATGGACTACCAGAGCCAGGTGAGCCCCGCGGCCCCGGGGGCTGTCAGTCATGCTGGCGGTGCCGGGGTGTGGGGCGCATAGCTAGGGAGGGGGCAGTCTGGCGCCATCTAGAAGCGGGTAGCCTGGGGTGGGGTAGGTGCCATGGGGTACAGTGGGGCAGGGAGGCCTGCGGGAGTGGGCACTGGGGGGTGCTGGGAGGTCTTGGGGAGTGGGTGCCATGGGGCACTTCTGGGGGAGTGGGTGCTGGGGGGTGCTGGGAGGTCTTGGGGAGTGGGTGCTGTGGGGCACTTCTGGGGGAGTGGGTGCTGGGGGGTGCTGTGGGGAGCTCAGGGGCCTGGGGGAGTGGGCACTGGGGGGTGCTGGGAGGTCTTGGGGAGTGGGTGCCGTGGGGCACTTCTGGGGGAGTGGGTGCTGGGGGGTGCTGTGGGGCACTCAGGGGCCTGGGGGAGTGGGCACTGGGGGGTGCTGGGAGATCTTGGGGAGTGGGTGCCGTGGGGCACTTCTGGGGGAGTGGGCACTGGGGGGTGCTGGGAGGTCTTGGGGAGTGGGTGCCGTGGGGCACTTCTGGGGGAGTGGGTGCTGGGGGGTGCTGTGGGGCACTCAGGGGCCTGGGGGAGTGGGCACTGGGGGGTGCTGGGAGGTCTTGGGGAGTGAGTGCCGTGGGGCACTTCTGGGGGAGTGGGTGCTGGGGGGTGCTGGGGGGCGCTCAGGGGCCTGGGGGAGTGGGCACTGGGGGGTGCTGGGAGATCTTGGGGAGTGGGTGCCGTGGGGCACTTCTGGGGGAGTGGGTGCTGGGGGGTGCTGTGGGGCACTCAGGGGCCTGGGGGAGTGGGCACTGGGGGGTGCTGGGAGGTCTTGGGGAGTGAGTGCCGTGGGGCACTTCTGGGGGAGTGGGTGCTGGGGGGTGCTGTGGGGCACTCAGGGGCCTGGGGGAGTGGGCACTGGGGGGTGCTGGGAGGTCTTGGGGAGTGAGTGCCGTGGGGCACTTCTGGGGGAGTGGGTGCTGGGGGGTGCTGTGGGGCACTCAGGGGCCTGGGGGAGTGGGCACTGGGGGGTGCTGGGAGGTCTTGGGGAGTGGGTGCCGTGGGGCACTTCTGGGGGAGTGGGTGCTGGGGGGTGCTGCGGGGCACTCAGGGGCCTGGGGGAGTGGGCACTGGGGGGTGCTGGGAGATCTTGGGGAGTGAGTGCCGTGGGGCACTTCTGGGGGAGTGGGTGGTGGGGGGTGCTGTGGGGAGCTCAGGGGCCTGCGGGAGTGGGCACTGGGGGGTGCTGGGAGATCTTGGGGAGTGAGTGCCGTGGGGCACTTCTGGGGGAGTGGGTGGTGGGGGGTGCTGTGGGGAGCTCAGGGGCCTGCGGGAGTGGGCACTGGGGGGTGCTGGGAGGTCTTGGGGAGTGGGTGCCGTGGGGCACTTCTGGGGGAGTGGGTGCCGGGGGTGCTGGGGGACACTGCAGGAGGAGAGGTTGGCACAGGGAACCATGGGGAGGATGCCACAGGCTGAAGGAGGTGGTGAATGACATGGAGGGAGACATGGGGTGGGGCGGGCAGCCGGTGTGGGGGCCCCCAGGTGCCCCAGCTGGGGTGGGGGTCTCCAGCCCTCCAGTGGCTCTCCCCGGGCTGGGGCAGGAGCTGGCAGCTAACCCCTGCTCTGCCCAGGTGCGCCTGGTGGGGGGCCGCAGCCCCGAGGAGGGTGTGGTGGAGGTGCTGGTGCCGGTGGGGGGCGCCCTGAAGTGGGGCTCCGTGTGTGGTGAACGGTGGGGGCTGAACGAGGCCATGGTGGTCTGCAGACAGCTGGGGCTGGGCTTCGCCAGCCATGCCCTCCAGGTGAGTCCCAGAGCCGGGGGAGGGGCTGTGCCCAGGCTGGGGGGGATGCATGGGGGAGCCCTGTGCCCTGGTGGCAGGGGACGTTGTGGGGGGGGGAGGTGGGGAGGGGCAGGGCAGGACCCCAGGTGCTGTGGTGTCGAGGGGCAGGATGGGGAGGGCGCGGGCATCAACGGTGGGGATGGGGGGGCCCTGGCCTTGAGGGGATGGGGGGCCCTGGGCCCTTGTGTCCCCGCTGAGCACTGGGGCGTCTCTCTCCCCCCCCCAGGAGACCTGGTACTGGCAGGGCAGCCCGGAGGCGGGCGAGGTGGTGGTGAGCGGCGTGCGCTGCACGGGCTCTGAGCTCAGCATCCAGCAATGCCAGCGCCATGGCCCCGTGCACTGCCCGGCTGGCGGTGGGCGCTTCTCTGCCGGGGTCAGCTGCACCGAGAGTGAGTGGCGGGCCTGCCCGCCTGGGTGGGCGGGGGCAGCAGGTGTCGCGTCCCCAGGGCGGGGGTGGGACTGGGGATTTCCTCGGCGGTCAGCCCCCTCGATCTCACCCCGCCGAGCCGGGCCAGCCCTCGGTTGCCCGCGGCCGCCGGCGGGGGCGGGTGTCTGCAGCTGGGCCGCAGGGGCTGGGCGGGTAACGCCCCGGCTCTGCACCTGCCGGGGCCGGGGGGCCTGCACGGCCCCGTGTCCCAGGGGAAGCCAGGCCAGCCTGACCCCGCGGGTCCTGCAGCCGCCCCGGACCTGGTGCTGGACGCGCAGCTGGTGCAGGAGACGGGCTACCTGGAGGAGCGGCCGCTCGCCATGCTGTCCTGCGCCCACGAGGAGCGCTGCCTCTCGCACTCGGCCGACCACGCCAGCTGGCCCCACGGGCACCGGCGTCTGCTGCGCTTCTCCTCCCGGATCCACAACCTGGGCCGAGCCGACTTCCGGCCCCACACCGGCCGCCACGCCTGGCTCTGGCATCAGTGCCACAGGTGAGCGCCCCCCGCGGGGCTGCACAGCCGGGCTCTGGGGCTGCCTGGGCCCCCAGGGATGCCAGCTCCCCACTGCAGCAGCTGCGGGCAGCACCCGGAGCTAGGGCTGCTGGCCGGGTGCCCTGGCAGGCCAGGAGAGGAACCAGAGCCAGCAGCAGGGCGCTGGGCCGTGCCCAGCGAGCCACTGCCCCAGAGCCCCACGCCCGGGCCCCACGTGGCCCCCGGCTGGCTGTCCCCTGCTCCCCGGCTGGCTCTGTGGTGCCGGCCCCGCCAGGTGTAAGGGGCAGCATCTGGGCCAGGACTGTCGTTATGGCTTCATGTGGACGCAGAGCTGCAATTCTGGGCCCAGCCCTCGGCCCCTGGCCCCCACCCCCGGCAGCTCCCTCCTCCCCCAAAACGCCCAGGGGCTTCACCCTCCGGCCTCCCCGTCCCACTCACCAAGCAGGGGAGACCGGGCCCGATGTCTGGGGGGGGCACTGCTCCCCCCCCCCTGTGCGCTCAGCTGCCCCCTCTCGTCCCCCACAGGCATTACCACAGCATGGAGGTTTTCACCCACTACGACCTGCTGACGCCCAACGGCTCCAGGGTGGCCGAAGGGCACAAGGCCAGCTTCTGCCTCGAGGACACCAGCTGCCCCCCAGGTGTGGGCCGGGCTCTCGGGAACCCCTCCTCAGCGCTCCCCACTGCCAGCCCTGCCCCGCTCCCCACAGCGCCCCCTGCTGGAAGCGCCCCCACAGGCAACGCCCTGCCCTGCCCCCCACAGCGCCCCCTGCTGGAAGCGCCCCCCACAGCCAGCGCCCTGCCCCGCCCCCCACAGCCAGCCCTGCCCTGCCCCGCCCCCCACAGCGCCCCCTGCTGGGAGCGCCCCCCACAGCCAGCGCCCTGCCCCGCCCCCCACAGCCAGCCCTGCCCCGCCCCCCACAGCGCCCCCTGCTGGAAGCGCCCCCCACAGCCAGCGCCCTGCCCCGCCCCCCACAGCCAGCCCTGCCCTGCCCCGCCCCCCACAGCGCCCCCTGCTGGGAGCGCCCCCCACAGCCAACGCCCTGCCGTGCCCCCCCCAGCACCCCCTGCTGGGAGCTCCCCCCCCACAGCCAGCACCCTGCCCCCCACAGCGCCCCCTGCTGGGAGCTCCCCCACAGCCAGCCCTGCCCTGCCCCCCTCAGCGCCCCCTGCTGGGAGCGCCCCCCACAGCCAGCAGCCCCGAAGGGAGAGCTCTCCGCTGCGTGGTGGGTGTGGGGGGGGAAGCGGGTGCTGGGGGTCTGGGGGAGGGGGGCTGCCTGAGTCCTCCTGTCCCCTCACCGTCTCCCCCAGGGCTGCAGCGGCGCTTTGCGTGTGCCAACTTCGGGGAGCAGGGGGTGAGCGCGGGGTGCTGGGACACCTACCGGCACGACATCGACTGCCAGTGGGTGGACATCAGCGACGTGGGGCCCGGCAGCTACGTCTTACAGGTAGGAGCCGCGTGCCCGGAGCCGGGGCCGGGGCCAAGGCCTGTCCGCGCTGCCCGCCCCCGGGCCGCGCCTCCCCCCAGCGCCCGCTCAGGGCCTGGCTGCGTCCTGGGAGCCGGCCAGGGCGGGAACCCGCCGGCCTGGGCCAGAGGCCAGAGGCCCGACGCCTGTGGCTGGGGGCAGCCGGGGAGGGGCCGGGGGCCCCGGTGTGAGGCTGGCCCAGCCCCCGTCCCTCTCCCACCAGCCCGGGCACCAGCTCTGCGCGCCTGGCCCTGCCCCCCCGCGGGCCCCCTGCCCCCCCGCGGGCCCCCTGCCCCGCCTCTCTCCTCCCTCCCCTCCCCTCTCCTGCCCAGGTGGTCGTGAACCCCCAGCACGAGGTGGCTGAGTCCGATTTCTCCAACAACGTGATGCGCTGCCGGTGCAGGTACGATGGGCACCGCGCCTGGCTGCACGGCTGCCACACAGGTGAGGGGGGCGGCAGGGTGGGGGGGCGGGGCCTACGGGGGGCAGCGGGGCAGGGCCCCGGGGGGGCGGGGCCGGCTGGGCCTAGGGGAGGCAGCTGGGGGGGCAGCCGGCCCAGCCCGGGGTAGCTGAGCCCCTCTGGCCCAGCTGGCAGCATACCCCGCGGGGGCGCGACCGGGGCACCAGGCCTCCAGGGCACAGGCCCTGTGCCCCTCCCCCGCTCAGCCAGGCAGGGGGGTGCAGGCCCCCCTCACCCGCCCCCCCCTCTCCCCAGGTGACCAATACGGCGCCGAGGCCGTCCGAGAGCTGGAGCAGCAGCAGCGCCTGGCCAGTAACCTCCTGTGACGCGTGGGGGGCGGAGCGGAGCCCTGGCGCCGGGGGAGCAGCCCGAAAGGGGGCGGCGTGGGGCTGAGCGCTGCCCCCTGCACAGCAGCCGCGGGGGGCGGGCTGGACACTGCCTCCCTCTGCTTGGGCCTTCCTGCCAGCCCCGGGGCTCCCCCCAGAGCACCCCCACAAGGGCCCTCTGGGCTGGGGGGCAGCTTCTCTCCTGGGCCGGTGCTGGGGTGGTACGCCAGGCCTGCCCCCCCAAATCCTGGTGGTTGTCCCCCTGGCCCCTGGCCCCCCGGCGCTGGGGCAGCCGCGACTGCACTCAGGGAGCCTTGGTATTTATTGGTGCTGGAGGGCGAATGGGGCTGGTGCTCGCCTAACGCCCGGGGGGCACCGCCGGAGCCAGCAGCCACCCACCACGGGGGCAGGCACCACGACTCACGCTCCAGCAGGAGCCTGCCTCCGCATCCCCTCCCAGGCCGACTACCTCAGCCGCCCCAGTGGCCAGCACAGCCCTGTGCCTGTGGGGCCCAGGCCCCCTCGTCTCAGGAGCGGCCGCGGGCCGACCACCACGTCTGCAAGCACTAGCGTGTCACTAATAAAAATTCTGTGCAAGTCAAAGGCTGGTGTCTGGATCCAGGGGGTGCTGGGATGGAGTGGAAACTGTCCCTACTATTTTGTGTGAAGAGCACGTGCGTGCCTCAGTTTCCCTGCGGTGGTGCCTGGTTAACAGGGTTGGGAGTGTTTGCTCTTTGCAGAGACCCAGAGCTAGAGGTGGGACTGTGCCCCAGCTGTGTGGGGCCCGGGCCTAGGAGAGAAGGGCCCAGCCATGTGATACCTAGCAACCCAGGGGCCCACCCTCTGCAGGAAGCCAGCCAGGTTCGACCAGCTGGAGACCAAAGGGCCAGGTGCCCAGTAGCCATGCATCTGGACGGGGACTCAAAGGGGGGATGGGAGCTCTGGGCCTGACCCAGCTGGAGAGCAAAGGGCTAGGGGGTGTCAGGGCGGGGCTGCTCAGGACTGCCCAGAGGATTCAGGGGGCCTAGGGGCTTCGGCGGTGGGGGTCCTTCTGCTTTGGGTATTCGGGGCACTTTGCCGAAGACCCCGAGTGGAAGAAGCGGCGGCGGGTCCTTCACTCCGGGTGTGTCTGGTGGCACTGAAAGACCCCCCCGCCCCCGAATTGCTGCAGAAAACTCATGTGGGGGCCCCTGTGGGGCCTGGGGAAAATTGCCCCACTTGGGCCCCCCCCCAGGCGGCCCTGGGGCTGCTGGAGGCAGAGGGAGAAGCTCTTCTGGGCTGGGCCTACAGAGGGGCCGCGAGCTCTGGGCTCTGGGCCGGACCCAGCTGGGCCAGGCTGTAACTTCCTGCTCTCGGTGCTAACCGAGGCCGGGCTACGCCTGTTCCAGCCCCTCCTAGCCCCTGCGGGCACCCGCTGGCTGAGTCCCTGCAGTGCAAGGTGCCTGGGGGTGCCTGGCTCCCCTTGGGGCGTCCCCCTGCTGGACCCGCTCGGGGGGGAGTCACGGCCTGAGCCGCGGGGGCTGCAGGCACTGAGGGTGGGTCCCAGCAGCTGGGGAAGCCCCGGGCCTTACCCCAGTGAGTGTGTGACCCTGGGGGGCTCACACACTAAAGGGGGCTCCCAGGGGCCGTGCAAGCACCAGGCCTGAGGAACCGGACAAGTGTGGATGTGCAGCAGGCAGGGGAGGCTCAAGAACCCAGCCCGGGGCAGCCCTGGCCCCAGCCCCCTCCCACCCCGCTGATACCCCACTGGGGGCTGCAGTGGAACACGTCGGGGTAGCTGTGCAGCCTGGGGGACCTCCCGCCCCGGGACTCAGCCTTCCCCCGAGCCCTTTCCCCAGCACCTGCCCCACCTCTTCCTGCAGCCAGGGCCCTGCTCATGCGCCCCACCAGCTCCAGGGGGCTGCCTGGGGGAACAAGGACGCAGCCCCAAGAGCTCAGTGTGGGTTGGGGGCCTCCCTGCTCCACAGCAGGGGGGTGCTCAAGGGGGCCCCCAACATGGGTGACTGGGTCAGCAGAGGCTGCTGGGGAGCGGCAGACAGTGACCCCCACACACATACGGCCACATCTGCTACTGCCCCCGCCCTCCCAAAGAAGAGCGAGAGGGAACCTGGCTGTAGGGAAGATGCTGGGGCCAAGGTGCAAGGCCTCAAAGGAGCACCCCCAACCCACCCTGGCCTGGCACGCTGGGGACAATGGCGGGTGGCCATGTGGGGGGCTGGGGGGGAACGAGCTGAATGTGAGCCTCTGGCACAGGGGCTCTGGGGCCACGACAGGGCGCTGGCATGGGGACTGGGGGGCTCCAGGGCTGGCGGAGGGTGGGGTGCTGGGGCTGGCAAGGAGACTGGGGGGCTCCAGGGCTGGCGGAGGTGCTGGAGGGCCGGAGCCAAGCGGGTCGCTGGGGCCAGCGCAAAGCGGGGCACTGGGGCTGGGGGGGCTGAGCAGGAGGCTGATAACGGGTGAGGGGCCACATGGCAGATTAAAGGCCGAGAAACCTGCCTTGGGGGCTCGGGCTCATGGAGCGGCTGCAGCCTGACCAAGGTTGTGGGGTGATCACAGGCTGGAAGTAGCTGCCTGGGGAACAACCACTGAACCTAGGCCTTGCAGAGACTGACCCATGGCAGCCCAGAACCCAGCCCCGCTCACACCAGTGCTGCTGTGTGCGTCCTTACCAGTGAGCCATGAACCCTCGGCCCAGTGGACCCGGTGGCGGGGTATCACGGAGTCCCCAGGCGATGCTCTGGAACTGCTCCCTACGAAGCCAGGCAGGACTCTGGGGAAGTCTCCTTTCTGGGAGCAGCCTGTCTGCAGGACACACAGCTCACCCGGCTTCCACCTTCCTGGGTCTGACCGCAGAGCATTCAGCATCCTCTGCCCCTCCGTGCGCTTCCCACAGCGAGTCTGCCCATCCTCTGCCCCATAACTCCACAGTCAGACGTGACTCTCAGCCAGGCAGTAAAACAGGAGGTTTATTAGACGACAGGAACAGGGTCTAACACAGAGCTTGTAGGTGCAGAGAACGGGACCCCTCAGCTGGGTCCATTTTGGGGAGCAGTGAGCCAGACAACCCCGTCTGCCCTTCACTCCATGTCCCAGCCAGCCCCAAACTGAAACTCCCTCCAGCCCCTCCTCCTCTGGGCTTTGTTCCTTTCCCGGGCCAGGAGGTCACCTGATTCCTTTGTTCTCCAACCCTTTAAGGTGATTAAGAAAAAGCAGAAAGCATACAGGGAGTGGAAGATGGGAGGGATCAGCAAGGAAAGGTACCTTCTTGAGGTCAGAACATGTAGGGATAAAGTGAGACAGGCTAAAGGTCAAGTAGAGTTGGACCTTGCAAAGGGAATTAAAACCAATAGTAAAAGGTTCTGTAGCCATGTCAGTAAGAAGAAAACCAAGAGAAGAAGTGGGACCGCTAAACACTGAGGATGGAGTGGAGGTTAAGGATAATCTAGGCATGGTCCAATATCTAAACAAATACTTTGCCTCAGTCTTTAATAAGGCTAAAGAGGATCTTAGGGATAATGGTAGCATGACAAATGGGAATGAGGAGATGGAGGTAGACATTACCATATTTGAGGTAGAAGCAAAACTCAAACAGCTTAATGGGACTAAATCGGGGGGTCCAGATAATTGTTATCCAAGAATATTAAAGGAATTGGCACCCAAAATTGCAAGCCCATTAGCAAGAGTTTTTAATGAATCTGTAAACTCAGGGGTTGTACCATATGATTGGAGCATTGCTAACATAGTTCCTATTTTTAAGAAAGGGAAAAAAAGCGATCCGGGTAATTATAGGCCTGTTAGTTTGACATCTGTAGTAGGCAAGGTCTTGGGAAAAATTTGAAGGAGAAAGTAGTTAAGGACATTGAAGTAAATGGGACAAAATACAACATGGTTTTACAAAAGGTAGATCGTGCCAAACCAACCTGATCTCCTTCTTTGAGAAGGTAACAGATTTTTTAGACAAAGGAAACGCAGTGGATCTAATTTACCTCGATTTCAGTAAGGCATCTGATATCATGCCACATGGGGAATTATTAGTTAAATTGGATAAGATGGGGATCAATAGGAAAATTGAAAGGTGGATAAGGAATTGGTTAAAGGGGAGAGTACAACGGGTCCTACTGAAAGGTGAACTGTCAGGCTGGAGGGAGGTTACCAGTGGAGTTCCTCAGGGATCGGTTTTGGGACCAATCTTATTTAATCTTTTTATTACTGACCTCGGCACAAAAAGTGGGAGTGTGCTAATAAAGTTTGCGGATGATACAAAGCTGGGAGATATTGCCTATACAGAGAAGGACCAGGATATCATACAGGAAGATCTGGATGACCTTGTAAACTGGAGTACTAGTAATAGGATGAAATTTAATAGTGAGAAGTGTAAGGTCATGCATTTAGGGATTAATAACAAGAATTTTAGTTATAAGCTGGGGATGCATCAATTAGAAGTAACGGAGGAGGAGAAGGACCTTGGAGTATTGGTTGATCATAGGATGACTATGAGCCGCCAATGTGATATGGCCGTGAAAAAAGCTAATGTGGTCTTGGGATGCATCAGGAGAGGTATTTCCAGTAGGGATAAGGAGGTTTTAGTACCGTTATCAAGGCACTGGTGAGACCTCACCTGGAATACTGTGTGCAGTTCTGGTCTACCATGTTTAAGAAGGATGAATTCAAACTGGAACAGGTGCAGAGAAGGGCTACTAGGATGATCCGAGGAATGGAAAACTTGTCTTACGAAAGGAGACTCAAGGAGCTTGGCTTGTTTAGCCTAACCAAAAGAAGTTTGAGGGGAGATAGGATTGCTCTCTATAAATATATCAGAGGGATAAATACCGGAGAGGAAGAGGAATTATTTAAGATCAGTATCAATGTGGACACAAGAACAAATGGATATAAACTGGCCACCAGGAAATTTAGACTAGAAATTAGACAAAGGTTTCTAACCATCAGAGGAGTGAAGTTCTGGAACAGCCCTTCCAAGGGAAGCAGTAGGGGCAAAAGATCTATCTGGCTTCAAGATTAAACTCGATAAGTTTATGGAGGAGATGGTATGATGGGATAACATGGTTTTGGTAATTAAATATTCATGGTAAATAGGCCCAATGGCCTGTGATGGGATATTAGATACGGTGGGATCTGAGTTACCCAGGAAAGAATTTTCTGTAGTATCTGGCTGATGAATCTTGCCCACGTGCTCAGGGTTTAGCTGATCGCCATATTTGGGGTCGGGAAGGAATTTTCCTCCAGGGCAGATTGGAAGGCCCTGGAGGTTTTCTGCATTCCTCTGTAGCATGGGGCACAGGTCACTTGCTGGAGGATTTTCTGCTCCTTGAAGTCTTTAAACTAAGATTTGAGGACTTCAGTAGCACAGATATAGGTGTGAGGTTTTTTGCAGGAGGGGTGGGTGAAATTCTGTGGCCTCCGTTGTGCAGGAGGTCAGACTAGATGATCACAATGGTCCATTCTGACCTAGATATCTATGAATCTATTTAGCTCTCACCTTGCAGGGGGGAAGGGCCCAGGCCATCAGTGGACAGGAGACAGAGTATCGGCCATTTACGTACCCTGGCCCTTTGCTCTGCAACAATTACAGCCCCTTATCCCACCCCCTAGAGACTTAAGAACTGCATAGGGGAAACTGAGGCACCCCTTGTCACCAAGTCCCTGGGAGATGCTCTGGAACTGCTCCCCCTGAAGCCAGTCAGGACTCTGGGGCAGTCTTCTTTCTGTAAGCAGCCTGTCTTCAGGACCCACAGCTCACACAGCTTCCACCTTCCTGGGTCTGACCTCAGAGCATTCAGCATCCTCTGTCCCTCTGTGCGCTTCCCACAGCGAGTCCGCCCAGGCAGGGTCCTGGGGAAGCCAGAGGGTCCTGCACCCCAACTCCGCAGTCAGATGTGACTCTCAGCCAGCCAGGAAAACAGAGGTTTATTAGACGACAGGAACACGGTCTAGAACAGAGCTTGTAGGTGCAGAGAACAGGACCCCTCAGCTGGGTCCATTTTGGGGGGCAGTGAGCCAGACAACCACGTCTGCCCTTCACTCCATGTCTCAGCCAGCCCCAAACTGCAAATCCCTCCAGCCCCTCCTCCTCTGGGCTTTGTCCCTTTCCCAGGCCAGGAGGTCACCCGATTCCTTTGTTCTCCAACCCTTTAGCTCTCACCTCACAGGGGGGAAGGGCCCAGGCCACCAGTGGCCAGGAAACAGGGTGTCGGCCATTGTCTGTGTCCAGACCCCTGCAACACCTGCCCTCTAGGGCTCTGCAATGATCATACACCCTTATCCCACCCCCTAGATACTTAAGAACTGCCTAGGGGAAACTGAGGCACCCCCACACTATTCAGAGGAACCATTAAGAACAGTCCCACTTCATCACACAGGTGCCCCCCCTCTTTCCCCCAGACCAGCGTTACATCAGGGCGGGGGGGGGAGGGGGGCTTTGCCCTGTGCAGCTGGACTGATCACAGGGGTCACTTCTGGTCTTGATCTCTAGGGAGCTGCCCGCCCCTGTGGCATGGTGGGTGTGGAGGGAGGCACCTGTTGCCTAGTCCCAGAGCTGGGGCTGGGGAGCGGGGGCGGTAGAGCCTGCAGGGGACAGAGACAGAGCTGTCAGCTCAGCAAGACGAGTGTGTGGGCACCGCCTTTGCCCGCTGCGTGCGCGCGTGTACACGCCTGTCCTGGGACTTGGGGACCAGGCCCCTGCAGCCACACAGGAAGCAATCCCCCACCCCAGCCCTCGGCAGCCCCCCCAGAGCTCCCCCCCTCTCCTGCAGCCACACAGGAAGCAATCCCCCACCCAAGCCCTCGGCAGCCCCCCCAGAGCTCCCCCCCTCTCCTGCAGCCACACAGGAAGCAATCCCCCACCCCAGCCCTCGGCAGCCCCCCCAGAGCTCCCCCCCTCTCCTGCAGCCACACAGGAAGCAATCCCCCACCCCAGCCTTCGGCAGCCCCCCCAGAGCTCCCCCCCTCTCCTGCAGCCACACAGGGTGCCCAGCCGACTGGCTCTGGCCCAGGTAGCCTGTGGCAGCAACAGCCCACAAAGCCAGGACCCCTCCTCTGCCGCACCCCAGCTGGAGCTGCCATGGGCAATGGGGTGCCTGCACCCGGCTCCACCCAACTGGGCAGCTGCACCCTCAACCCCTAAACAAAGGAGCAGCCCTGGGGACAGCCAGGGCCTCTGGCCTTCTCCCTGCCACTGCCCCAGCCCTGCTGGGCCTTCCCCACTGGCTGTGCCCCATTGTGCCAGGGGCAGGACACACACCGAGACACCTGATGGGCAGGACACAGCCAGGTGCCGCCCTCCGGCAGAGCAGGTTGCCCTGCAGCCAGGGGCACCACTTACAGCTGCTGGCCGGCAGTGCCCGTGGCCAGAGCGACTCCAGGATTGCAGGGGGTGAGGAGCCGGCCCGGGGGCCCAACGCCCTCCCCT
This sequence comes from Eretmochelys imbricata, assembly GCF_965152235.1. NCBI lineage: Eukaryota > Metazoa > Chordata > Testudines > Cheloniidae > Eretmochelys > Eretmochelys imbricata. Next base: position 124,980,884 of record NC_135578.1, on the reverse strand, counting down.
GTGGGTTACTCCCTCCCCAAACGGCTCCCTACGGCACTATACGGAGGTAACGGCCCCTCCCTGCTCCGACTGCCACTCCCCAGGGACACAGCGCGGTTCACGCTCCTCTTCGCTGCAGGGCCCTGCTGGGAGCCCTGGTCAGTTGGGTTCATGTCCCCCCAGTCCTCTCCTGAGTCACTGCTTTCCAGGCCACCGCCCGCCAGCCGGTCAGCCTGACCCCTATGCCTGGTTCCCAGCCTTAGCACCTCGCATGCGACTGCATTTAACGCGCACGTTGTTCCCAGGAGTCCAGCTCGTGCAGTCACGCTGTACACGCACCCTGCCCTTGCTCGCCACTCCACCATTTTTGTGTCATCTGCAAACTTTGCACAGGCCACCCACGGTCCCGCTTGGAGTGCGGGACGGCCCTCACTGCACTTTCACTGTGTGTGTCATTATTAGCTTTTTACAAAAGCAAACTGAGAAACCCACAAATTCCATCACACCGCCCTATATTGACACCCGTCTGGGGCAGCAGACCTTCAGGGCCATCGCACACAGGTCTGCCGCTTGAGCTAACTGAGTAACTGACAGCAGTAGTAGGTTGTCATCCTCCCTGTGGGCCAGACAATGGCACAGGTGAGACACACGCTTTGCTGGGGGTTCACAGCTTGGACCGCAGAAGAATGCAGACAGGCAGGAATCCTGGACTCTAGGCCAGGGCTAGCAGGTCTCTGGCACCCATGTGAACAGGGGTTTTTCAGATCCAGATGTGGCCGGATTGCAGGGAGGGCAAAAGGCACAACCCTGGCAGCAGGGTGACGCCCCTCCCCCCAGCCTCTCCAGTGCAGGGCTGTATGAATTCTTTAACATGGACAAACTGACTTATGCCCCTGCCCTGGTCCTGGCGGCGCCGGCTGACACTTCTGTGCAGGTGCCCAGGCGTCAAGCTTGGCTGACACTGAACATGGTCACACAGTGAGCAGCGTCCGGCAGCCCAAGGAGCAGGCCGGCCACGCGCACTGCTGCCAAGGAGCTGGGAAAGCGGCTGGTGAAGGAGGGGGCCACATTCATAGAATATCAGGGTTGGAAGGGACCTCAGGAGGTCATCTAGTCCAGCCCCCTGCTCATTGCCCAAGGCCCCAGCGTTAGTTCGGGTCGTCGGGCCCAGAGAGGGCTGGGGGCCGAGTGAGGGGAGCTGGCAGCACGACGGCAGCTGAAATTTGGTGCCGGCAAGCGCGCAGTAAACCAGGAACCGTTGATACCCATTGCCTGGTTCTAGATGAATTGAAGCTGCTCCGAGAAGAGACGAGAGCATGGCTCTGGCCAGCTCAGTGCAAGCTGCTGATGGGGCAGCAGCTGCCAGCCACACGGCCCCATGGTTAGGGTGGGTAACGAATGGGATAGAAAGCGCAATGATGTCACTGAAGGGCAGCAGTGCCCACGGCTGGCCATCTGCTCAGTTCTCAGAGCCTCTGCTCAGAAAGGTTACAGCAGACCATGAGCATGGCCAGACTGGGTCAGACCAACAGTCCCTCGAGCCCAGTACCTACCTGGGACAGGGGCCCGTGCCAGAGCCTCAGGGGCAGTGCAGGGAAGAGGGTAAGTTTCCAGAGATCCCCCAGCCCCATCTTCCTCTCCCAGTCACCTCTACAGGACCTGTGGGGAGAGAGGCCATGGGGCATGGCTGTTTAACGTCCAGAAGAGACAAACATCAGGAGACATGCTGGACAGTAAATAGAGCCTGACACAAGGCAGGGCATCTGGCTGCTGTCAGCCCAGCTCAGGACACACGGACAAGGGGGCGGCTAAGGGCATTGCTAGGGGCTGAGTGAAGGGAACAGCACTGCCCAGGCGAGCCAGGGGCTGCGTGAACTCCCTGCCCCTGGACCAGGAGCTGCCGTCCTGCTAGACAGACAGACGTGTCTCTTGCTGGGGGCACAATGCCCTGGGCAGGGCACGAGCGCCCGGCCTGACGGGCTGGGGAAATGGGGTCCATGGGCAGGTCACCCAAGAAGCCCAGTCCAGGGCTCCTGGGGGCAGTGGGACTGGCCCCATCCCCACGCGGGTCCTGTCTCCCAAGGGCAGCGTGGTATGAATGGGGCAGAGGAACCTTAGGCTCCCTGCCAGGCCACACCTGCCATCCAGGGACAAGCAGCAGCTCAGAGCAGAAGGAAGCTGTCTCCAAGGAGCAGGAGGGGCCCAAGGCTGGCAGGTGGTTAGAGCTACTGCGAGCGCCAGGAAAAGCAGGTCCCATGGTGCTGGGCAGGAAGCCACCCGCCTGCCCGCCCATGTCCCGGAATGCTGCCCACATGACACGTCCCACAGAGGGGCTGCGTCTGCCCCTTCCTAGACAGGGCACACCCCGCTGTTCTGGGCAGGAGGCCAGCACATTCCTGCCAGGAGGGCGTCCTTGGGACCTGCACCTTCCTGACACTCGGTGCAGCGGCCAGGCCCTGCACATGGCCAGAGTCCCTGGGAGAGCGCAGCAGGGCCTCCACCTGGGCTGCCTTCACTGCCCCCTTAGCCCTGCCAGGGCGCTAGGGGGAGATGTGCCCCGCCACAGTGGCAGCAGGAGCATGGTGCCCACTGCGCCTTGCCGCCTACGGGCCCCAGGCAGCACCTCTTGGCACAGCAGCCCTCACCTTCCCCGGCCCTCTGGGCACTGCCAGCACCCATCCCCAGCCCTGGCAGCTGCATCCAGCTAGAGCTGGGCCCAGCAGGAGCAGGAGTCAGTGGAGCTGTTCCCCCGAGGTCCCTGCTGCCCAGGTCCAGACCCAGCTCAGTGCCAGGGCTCTCGACCGCTCTCCTCCCCTGTGCACACAGCACACACGGCCCCTTGTTTGGGGCTGCTCCGTGGCCAAGTGCCCGGAAACCAGCCCGTGACCTTTCCGACAGACAGAGGCGGAAGCCGACGCTCGTGCTGCACTAAGTGTTGGCTGCTATTTACGGGATGTGGTGGTCACAGGGCACAGCGGCTGCCAGCTCACTGCTGGAGCCGTTCCTTCAGAGGCAGGGTGCCCCGCCTGCTTGCCCGCCGGCCACGTTCCCCCGGGAGCCCCCGAGCGGGCCCGTGCGACAAAGGGGGGGATTTTCTTGGTTTTGTCAATGGTTTGCATGCTGAAGGGGTGGAACTCAGTGTCCCTGGGTGTTACTGGTTTAACGAGGAGATGGGAGAGGGGGTTTGTTAGGACACAGGACTAGCGAGGGAACTTGGGACCCCGGCCAATGGCCTGGAGAATGGAAACCCCAGCGACTGGTGACCTGGGGACCCGGAGGCCCAGCTCGGGAGTCACAGCCGGTTCTGGCCAGTGGGAGGACAATGGGCTGCGGAGAGAGGACCCCGGTGACCTGACCAGCCAGGCTGGCCAGAGGGGGCCAGAGGACGGAGGAGGCTCAGGTGACCCTGTTTACCTGGAGAGAAGACAATGGACAGAGGGGGGCTTGGGGTCGGTGATATTGGATGCCCAGCTGGGCAGCAGGGGGGCTCAGCGCTGGAGAAAGGGAGCAAGCAGAACTCCCCTGGATGCAGGGGAGACTTGGATGTGCTGTGCTGAGGGAGGCCAGGCCTGACAGCCCTGAGAGTTTCCTATATTGTGTTCAGACGCTCAATAAACCCTCCTGTTTGACGCCAGCTGATAGTCGCTCTGGTCTAGAGAACAGGGGGCATTATTCCCTCTGGGAGTGGAGGCTCCAGAGCGAGTGGACTCCCTGAGGGGCCCACGCCGAGAGACAGGTGGGCTAAGGCTCAGAGAGGTGCGGCTCCAGGAGGCAGAGGGGCTTCCGAGAAAGAGTGGACCCCTGAGAAGGGCTGTCACACTGAAGGGGTTTCCCCAGGGACTGTACGGGCCAGGAGTGGGCACGACCTGAGAGCCCGTGACAGCCCGGCCCGGCGCTCACAGAGCTCTGAGATGGGACCAGCTTGTAGGGAGCTTCCCAGCAGGCCCCAACTTCCCCAGTGCCCCATCCTAGGTGGGACCTCCTGGGGTCGGGCCCTGGCTGGGAAACACCAGGAGGGTCTGACTGAAATCCCCTTGAAACTGTCCCGTTTCCCAAGGTATCCGGGAGGCGTCTCACCGGCCCCGCAGCCTGCAGGACCCTGCGCACGGACTGCAGCCCTGGGGCTCCTTCTCAGAGTGACTGAGCAGAAAGGGTTTGGGTTTTCTATAAAAACGTTCAGGAAAGTGGCATGTGGGACCCGAACTGGTGCAGTAGCCAGGGCAGGGCAGGGCCAGGGGCCAGCTAGGCCAGGGGCGAGGGCAGCCAGCGGCTCCAAGTGCTGAGGGAGGGAGGGTTCCCCAGTGCCTGCCTATCTCACCTCTCATTCAGGTTGACATTGTTAACCCCTTGCTGTCCAGGCCCCATCCCACAGGGCAGGAGAGATGCCCGGGCAGTGCAAAAGGCCTCCGGTGCGCACCTGCTGTGTGCTCTGCAGGCAGAACAGTACCCCTGACTCCCAGTGCATGGCACGGGGGGCTCCCGCCCTTACAGCACCACGCCCTCCCCGCGAGAACCTGACCCTGCAATGCCAGTTTGAGCCCATCGCGTTGAAGCTGTTCACTCTGAAACCTAATACTGTGTTAAATGTCCATACATTAACCATTTCACTACTGACCATTTCACCAGGAATACCCAGCTCCTGCACTTCTGCCACTGTCCTAAACAGCCTCTCCAGGTGCTGAGATGGCCAGTTGCAAGGGAGCGTAGCTCCCTCTGCCCCCCATATCACTCCTTTGCCAGGGTTACGAGGGGTAACTACAGAGATCTGCAGCCCGGAGCCTCTGGGCAGTGTAAAAACCAGGCAATTTAATAGCAAAATAAAGGACAGGGAATCTCCATCTCACACGGCTTCTCCCTCACTCATGCTTGGCACGCCCCCAGGCTGCGTTGGCTCGGCTCGGCACAGCACAGCACGGCACGGCTCACCAAAGCACAGCTCACGCAGAGTCCTGCAAAATCCCCTCCTGCTGCCTAGGGCTGTTTGCATGGTCCAGGCTGCTGCAGGGATCAAGGGGGTTACCATCTTGAGAGCGAGCTGGGCAGCCTGGAGGCCACGTTCCCAGCAGCAAACGAGGCTGCAGCCAGTGTGTCAGGACAGCGTTACCCAGCACCAGCATAGCCTGGGCAGTGCCAGGCACAGGGCACAGCCACCAGACTCAGCTGAGCTCTCGCTGCCCCAGCCCAGCGTTCAAACCCTTCCTGCCCCAGATCACTGACTCCCCGTACTCCAGGGTCTCAAAGGGCAAGGGACGGGGACGGGGCAGGCCAAGGCCCCCTTCCAGTGTGCACACAGCTGGCAGCAGGGCCTGCCAGCCCCCACACCCCTCCAGGGGTGCACACAGCCGGTGGCAGGGCCTGCCAGGCTCCCCCACTAAGAGTCCTAATACAAACAGCTGCTGTGTTTTGTCAGCCAGACCCCGCTTCCCCCGCGCCAGGCTCCAGACAGGCCTCTCCCCTTCCCCCCTCTGACACAGCCTGGCCAGCCTGCGTGGGTGCAGCTGGCACTGGGCTGCACTGGCATCTGAAACCCATGGCACCACAGTGCCCCCCATCATGTGCCTGCCAGCAGCCCTGGGTGCTCCGGTCGTCTCTGCTGCAGCCCTGGCTCAGTCCCGGCCTTCCCAGATGTCCTCCCGCTGCTTGTTCTCCAGGCGCTTTCTCTCTGCAGAGACAAGGGAGGGAGGGTGAAGCTTGGCTCCAGGCCCCTGGGTTCCGAGCAAGGGCCCGCACCAGCCCCGGCTGTCCCAGCCACAGCGTGTCCCATGTCCCATGCCCCCCGCTCCTGCTACCCTACTGCAGCACCCCTCCCAGGCCGTCCACTAGACGGGCAGGGGCTCTCGGGGCTGAGAGCAGTGAGGCAGAGGGCCGGAAAGGGGGGCCTGGGAGCTTCCAGCCTGTCTGTCACCCCCACCTGTGAGCTGGCTCTGGTGCCCCACACCGAGCGCACTGCTTGGGCTCCACCTAGTGGCACGAGCTGATCCCTGCAGCCCAGGAGAAATGCACCTGCTGCCAGAGGCAGGTGGGGAGGGCAGTTGCCCCTGGCCTGAGGGGGCCCCTCACTCAGCTATTCCGAGGGGCGCAGTGGGGTGGACCCACAGGAATGGGAAGTCTCTGCTCAGCTCCAGGCTTTTCCCTGCCACTGTGCCCCTCCCCTCCCCCCCCAGGCAGCACCATATGCCCTGGGTAAGAGTGGCAGGGACTCCTAGTCCCAGAGAGCACTAACACCAGCCCACAAGTGGGCAGGAGGGAGGGGGCCTGGGCAGGGGGCGAGGGTCTGCACGGGCAGGCAGGCACACATGGGCACACCACAGAATGGGCAGAGTGCTCTCGTGGCAGGCAGACAGGTAAGGGTTAATCTCCTGGCCCGTTCCATGCTCATGACAGACAGACACGCTCTGGACATTCACCGTGACCTTGTTACACTCGGTCTGTTTCCTGGCCCGCCCGGCTCGCTCCATCACCGGTTATCTGGCCGTTGCAGCTGGAGGGCCGCGAGCCAGCTGCCATGCCTGCCAGAGGGGGCCGGGCAGACTGACAGCCTGCAGCAGGCTCTGCCCAGCAGCCCAGCCGATTGCCAGATGCTGCCCCAGGTGGGGCTGTAGAGGGGCTGCAAACCGTGGAGCCGAAGACAGGTCCTGGGGTGGAGAACCCGCTCCCCCTTCCCAGAGCTGCCTGCACACCCCTAGGCAGAGCGCTCCCCCTTCAACCAGCAACAAAGGGCTGAGCTGGGCAAGGCCCGGGGGGCACTGCAGGGAACAGGCCCCACCATGTTCTCCCGGAGCTAGCCAAGACAGGCAATGAGATTTGCAGCAGGCACTAAATGGGGGAGGGGCTGCAAGCACCAGCAAGTGGCGGGTGAGGGCACCATGGCACAGGGACCCCGCCTCAGAGCGAGAGGAAAGCCTGCGGGCAGGACCAGAGAGGAGCTGGCACCGCACAATGCCCTGGGCCAACCTCACCCAGCGCACGCACCCAGCGACAGATGGGGCAGGGCAGACAGGAGCCAGGCCGTGCAGTGCTGACGTGGGAGGAGGGCTGGTGGAGCGGGCTAAGCCAGGACGGGGGCAGGAGTGTGCAGCCCCGGGCGGGCAGGGCCAGGAGCCACCGGACAATCTGGGGGAGCCGCCAGCCCCAGGGACTCGCCAAATGCAAGTGTGGGGCCTGCTGGGGTTACACGAGGCAGGACCCAGGATTTGTTCCTGGCCCCACCGTGCTCTGGTCTGTGAAGCAGCACAGAGTGGCCCCCGGCGGGGCTAGGAGCCAGGCAGCTTGGCCAGTGAGCTGGGGGAATGGCTTCCCCACCAACCCTGCATCCCCGTGTGGGGAGGGAAGGAGTGCCCGGACTGGCCATGTGGGCAGCATTTGCCCAAAGCCTGGCCCACGTCCTGGCAGCACCAAGCTGTGCCAGGAACGAGGTGGGCATGGAGCTGAAGCGCAGGGGCGGGTCGTGGGGCTCCGCTGCCCGGGCTCACTGCTTGCCCAACTCCCAGAGCGGCCAAGGGCCAGGGCGTAGCACAAACTGGCATCTAACCAACGCTGCCCAGCACCACCGTGCCACAGCCTTTCACCAGCCGCTCCGCCCGCACTTCCCCACCCACGAAGCTGCAGCCGCCTCTGGGGTGGGCTGGGGCCAATGCCTAACCCCCCACACAAACGGCAGGGGGATTTACCTTCCACAGAGGGAATTTGGCCAGAATGCCTGGGATAGGGCCCGAATTGGGGGCAGGGCCCAGGGTCAGGGGTCAGCCGCCCCCTAGTGAAGAGCACTGAACACCAGCACTGCTTCCCGCAGCACCTGCAGCTCCCCGGGTTCTCCCACGCAAGCACAGATCCCAGCGTGGCTGCAGGTGCAGCCAGCCAGCCTGTCGGCTCTCCACAAGCAGACAGCGAGGCCTGGGCCAGGCTCTCCCTGAACAGCCAGCAGCAGCAAGCGGGCAGCGTGCAGCAGACGGCTGAGAAACCCCTGCATGCCCCCACTGCCCCGACATGCCACCCCCAGCGCCTGCAAGCCGAACAGCCCAGGCTGCAGGGATGAAGGGGCAGCTCCACACCCCGCAGCAGGAAAGCAGCAGCTAGGAGCCAACCTCGGGCCTCCTGCAGCTTCTTGCGCTCGGCCTCGCGCTCGGCTCGGCTCTGGTTGCTCCGCACTCCGAGGGCTCCGATCACCAGCCTCCGGGCCAGGGCCGCAGACGTCTCCGGACGCTCTTTCGCTGGCTGCAGGAAGTCTGGAGAGAGGAGATAGCCATCACCCCAGGGACTGCAGCACGGAGCTAGCAGGGACGCGTGTCCCAGGCCTGGCTGTGGGGAGCGCTAACCCGCCCCGCACTGTGATCGCTGCCAGACGCCAGGGCCCTGTCTACAGTGGGCTCCCCCATGCGGCTGGCTGCACTGGGGCCAGATGAGTCCTAGCCCTGCTCCCTGTCCGGTCCCCGCCCCGTGGGCACCTCCCTGCTCTGGGCCATGCAGGCAGCTGTCCTCCCCGTGCCAGGCCACTTAGCACCGGGCCTGGAGCAAGCAGCCACCTGTTCCCAGGGGATCACGGCAGACCGAACCAGACGCTGGCATCCATGGCCAGTCCCACGCACCCTGACCCTGCAGGGCACTCTGAGCACAGCACGGGGGAGGTACAGCTCTCTCCTGGCTCCAACACTGCCCTGCCCGTGGGCCAGTTGAGCCGCGATCTGGGCGCTGTGCGGCCCCAGACCCTTGCAGCAGCATTCCCATGTGATGACTCCACTCCTGGAGCCCAGCAGCTGGGATGGGGAGGTCGCCCCCCTCCGCACTCACCAGCACAAGCCCTGGCTTTGGCTTTGGCTGCTCTTGTGCCTTGCGCCAGGGGCCGGGTCTTCACCATCACATGCCTGCTGCTCAGGGCGTCGCGCGCTGCGGGAAGAGGGCGGGGGCCAGAGTCAGGGAGGGACCCCCAAGGGAGCTGCACCAAGAGCCGGGGAGCCTGCCGGGCAAGCCCTGAGAACAGGGACCAACAGGGCTCTCCCAGCTCCTTGGCCCCCAGGCTCAGCAGTGCCCTGCCCAGCCTGCCCTTGCGGTAAGGGAAAAGGAGCACGCCGGGCAAGGTCCCATTTCTGTGCCATGCCCATGCCGCCCATGCCCACCCAGAGACCAGTGCCGGGGCACCTGGACCCAGCCTCCCCACGCCCCACAGGCAACAGCAGAGCAACGAAACCAGCCCCAGGCTGTGCCAGGTGGGGGCAGGGCACACCCAAGAACACCCCAGCAGCCACAGCTGGCAGTCTCAGCGGCCAGCCTTTCCCACCGCGGGCAGGGGACATGGCGCCGGACGACTAACAGCGTCGCTTGGCTGTCTGCCAGTCGCTGATCCACAGCCCTGCCCGTCCCAGCAGGAGCCCAGGCAGGTCAGCCAGCCCTGTGGCCAGCACACGGAGCCCAGAGCCTAGCACCCTGGGGGCGAGCGGGTGGACACAGCACTGCCCATCTCACCCAGGCTGCTCCTTCAGCAGAGACTCCAGCCTGGGCACCAGCAATGGGCAGGACTTTACCCAGAGGCCTCACAGCTGCACCCGCCCCAGCTCTGGAGGTGCACATACCTGCGATGGGGCTGGAGAAGATGCCCAGTGCGTGCGTGTCGTCCACCCATTTGATGTCAAAGCCTTTTTTCCTGCCAGGGAGAGCGAGCAGCTGAAATCTGAGGCACCGATGGCATCAGCACCGTGGGGGCGAGGGACAGGGGGCACCGGGGCCGCCAAGGACAGGGACCCTGGGGAGGGGCTAGACAAGGCTGGAGCACTTTCTGCAGCGCCATTTCGGGAGGGAGGACAGGCAGAGCCCAGAGGCTCAGCGGGCAGGAGCGGGAACTGGCTGGGGAAGGCCTCGATCCAGAGCCCTGTGGCCATCTCGGGGGCGTGCAAATCTGGCAAAGGAGCTTGCAGAGCTGGGGGCTGCTGGGGGTAGGGTCGGGGACAAGATTCCTGGCCTCTGGCGCAGAGCGACCGTGCAGGGCTCTGGGGGCGGTGGTCTCTGTCTGGGCCGGGGGGACTCACTGGTAGCTGCAGAAGATGTGCAGCAGGTCAGCGGTGCCGAAGTCCTGCGGGAAGTCGTAGATCTCGATGACATGGGGCAGCTCCGAGTCACTGAGGTCCAGCTCAGCAGGCTGCCAGCCGGAGTAGTCGAAGCGGGGCTCCTGCAGGCTGCTCCTGGGCTTTTCACCGCCCATCAGCTGTGGGGACATACATGGGGCTCTGAGCTACCCCCCTGGTGCCCAGGCTGGGCCCCCCCCGCCCTACCCAACAGCCCGGCTCAGTGTGACGGCTCGCAGGACTGGCTGCTCCATTCAGGAACTTGCCCCATTGCACACTCTGCAGCTTGGCAGCCTGGCTGGCTGCAGTCTCTGTGTGGAGCGAGCAAGCAGGCTGATAAATGGGGTGAGCTCCCGGGCCCGCATGCCGGCCATCAGCCCGGGAGATGGATTAACGGCCCTGGGGACGCAGGGAACTATCGATCGGGCCTCCACGCTGCAGCTGGGCCTCTCCCATTACTAACCTCCCTTGGCTTTGCTGTGCCACTGGGGTCCCGAGACAGGGGGCAGGGCACAGCCACGGCTGGTGCATTGGCTGCTGGCTCCCTGGGAACCCTTCATATGCTGGTCATGCTCACTGCTCCTGCCAGGGCACGCTGCCCCACACAGGGACAGTCACATGGCACCTCCCCAAAACAAGGCCAGCACACCACACGCCCAGCTCAACCCCAGTGCCCCGGCCGGACCTCCCCGGGCCTGCACCAGGCAGGCAAAGGGCCACGCTGGGCACTGCAAGCTGCCGCATGAGCACTGGAGATGGAGCGGTCCCAGCGACTCTCCAAGGGATCTGGACCAAGGGCCGGACACACTAACCAGCCCCTGACATGGCGCTCATAGGCTAGGTGTCACCCCTGGGTCCTGGGAGGGGCAAAAGGGCACAGGCAGGGCCTGGGGCACCTGCAGCTTTGGAGCAGGGGAGAGGCCCCGGGGCACAGCTGCTGGAGCCGGAGCCAGAGCATCATCTGCAACATGGATCAAAGCTGGGGCTGACTGATGGGATGGAGTCAGAGCCGGGGGACTGCTCTCCACTTGCATGAGGAAGCCAGGCTGCCCCTTCCCACATTACGGCGGTCCCCCTCAAGTGGGTCCTATGCCAGCCTGCGCCTCTGCCCGAGAGACAGCGAACAGACCTGGGTCGCAAACCTTTCACCCAGTCCAGGCTCTGCCCTGGGCTCCCCCGGTTCTCCAGAGCAAGGCACGTTCCCACCCAGCAGCCGATGTGTCCGCTGGGCACAGGGACACAGAAGGCACTGAAAGGCTCTTATCTACAGAGTCTCCTGGGACCCCGCAGAGAGACAGGCTGGCACAGAGTCCTAGCGACAACAGCAGCTCATGCTTCCACATCGCACGGGCACAGCAGTTCCCAGCCCCTCAGAGGTAACCGCAACGCACTGCATGGGGGATCCTGTCCCACCCTAACCAGCCCCCCGGGGCGTCGCCGGGCACTGCAGGACAGGCCCAGGGACACCCAGCGCTGCCAGCTGTTACAGCCACGTGCCGAGACCCAGCATCGCCGGGCACTGCAGGACAGGCCCAGGGACGCCCAGCGCTGCCAGCGGTCACAGCCACGTGCCGAGACCCAGCATCGCCGGGCACTGCAGGACAGGCCCAGGGACGCCCAGCGCTGCCAGCGGTCACAGCCACGTGCCGAGACCCAGCATCGCCGGGCACTGCAGGACAGGCCCAGGGACGCCCAGCGCTGCCAGCGGTCACAGCCACGTGCCGAGACCCAGCATCGCCGGGCACTGCAGGACAGGCCCAGGGACGCCCAGCGCTGCCAGCGGTCACAGCCACGTGCCGAGACCCAGCATCGCCGGGCACTGCAGGACAGGCCCAGGGACGCCCAGCGCTGCCAGCGGTCACAGCCACGTGCCGAGACCCAGCATCGCCGGGCACTGCAGGACAGGCCCAGGGACGCCCAGCGCTGCCAGCGGTCACAGCCACGTGCCGAGACCCAGCATCGCCGGGCACTGCAGGACAGGCCCAGGGACGCCCAGCGCTGCCAGCGGTCACAGCCACGTGCCGAGACCCAGCATCGCCGGGCACTGCAGGACAGGCCCAGGGACGCCCAGCGCTGCCAGCGGTCACAGCCACGTGCCGAGACCCAGCATCGCCGGGCACTGCAGGACAGGCCCAGAGACGCCCAGCGCTGCCAGCGGTCACAGCCACGTGCCGAGACCCAGCATCGCCGGGCACTGCAGGACAGGCCCAGGGACGCCCAGCGCTGCCAGCGGTCACAGCCACGTGCCGAGACCCAGCATCGCCGGGCACTGCAGGACAGGCCCAGGGACGCCCAGCGCTGCCAGCGGTCACAGCCACGTGCCGAGACCCAGCATCGCCGGGCACTGCAGGACAGGCCCAGGGACGCCCAGCGCTGCCAGCGGTCACAGCCACGTGCCGAGACCCAGCATCGCCGGGCACTGCAGGACAGGCCCAGGGACGCCCAGCGCTGCCAGCGGTCACAGCCACGTGCCGAGACCCAGCATCGCCGGGCACTGCAGGACAGGCCCAGGGACGCCCAGCGCTGCCAGCGGTCACAGCCACGTGCCGAGACCCAGCATCGCCGGGCACTGCAGGACAGGCCCAGGGACGCCCAGCGCTGCCAGCGGTCACAGCCACGTGCCGAGACCCAGCATCGCCGGGCACTGCAGGACAGGCCCAGGGACGCCCAGCGCTGCCAGCGGTCACAGCCACGTGCCGAGACCCAGCATCGCCGGGCACTGCAGGACAGGCCCAGAGACGCCCAGCGCTGCCAGCGGTCACAGCCACGTGCCGAGACCCAGCATCGCCGGGCACTGCAGGACAGGCCCAGGGACGCCCAGCGCTGCCAGCGGTCACAGCCACGTGCCGAGACCCAGCATCGCCGGGCACTGCAGGACAGGCCCAGGGACGCCCAGCGCTGCCAGCGGTCACAGCCACGTGCCGAGACCCAGCATCGCCGGGCACTGCAGGACAGGCCCAGGGACGCCCAGCGCTGCCAGCGGTCACAGCCACGTGCCGAGACCCAGCATCGCCGGGCACTGCAGGACAGGCCCAGGGACGCCCAGCGCTGCCAGCGGTCACAGCCACGTGCCGAGACCCAGCATCGCCGGGCACTGCAGGACAGGCCCAGGGACGCCCAGCGCTGCCAGCGGTCACAGCCACGTGCCGAGACCCAGCATCGCCGGGCACTGCAGGACAGGCCCAGGGACGCCCAGCGCTGCCAGCGGTCACAGCCACGTGCCGAGACCCAGCATCGCCGGGCACTGCAGGACAGGCCCAGGGACGCCCAGCGCTGCCAGCGGTCACAGCCACGTGCCGAGACCCAGCATCGCCGGGCACTGCAGGACAGGCCCAGGGACGCCCAGCGCTGCCAGAGGTCACAGCCACGTGCCGAGACCCAGCATCGCCGGGCACTGCAGGACAGGCCCAGGGACGCCCAGCGCTGCCAACGGTCACAGCCACGTGCCGAGACCCAGCATCGCCGGGCACTGCAGGACAGGCCCAGGGACGCCCAGCGCTGCCAGCGGTCACAGCCACGTGCCGAGACCCAGCATCGCCGGGCACTGCAGGACAGGCCCAGGGACGCCCAGCGCTGCCAGCGGTCACAGCCACGTGCCGAGACCCAGCATCGCCGGGCACTGCAGGACAGGCCCAGGGACGCCCAGCGCTGCCAGCGGTCACAGCCACGTGCCGAGACCCAGCATCGCCGGGCACTGCAGGACAGGCCCAGGGACGCCCAGCGCTGCCAGCGGTCACAGCCACGTGCCGAGACCCAGCATCGCCGGGCACTGCAGGACAGGCCCAGGGACGCCCAGCGCTGCCAACGGTCACAGCCACGTGCCGAGACCCAGCATCGCCGGGCACTGCAGGACAGGCCCAGGGACGCCCAGCGCTGCCAGCGGTCACAGCCACGTGCCGAGACCCAGCATCGCCGGGCACTGCAGGACAGGCCCAGGGACGCCCAGCGCTGCCAGCGGTCACAGCCACGTGCCGAGACCCAGCATCGCCGGGCACTGCAGGACAGGCCCAGGGACGCCCAGCGCTGCCAGCGGTCACAGCCACGTGCCGAGACCCAGCATCGCCGGGCACTGCAGGACAGGCCCAGGGACGCCCAGCGCTGCCAACGGTCACAGCCACGTGCCGAGACCCAACATCGCCGGGCACTGCAGGACAGGCCCAGGGACGCCCAGCGCTGCCAGCGGTCACAGCCACGTGCCGAGACCCAGCATCGCCGGGCACTGCAGGACAGGCCCAGGGACGCCCAGCGCTGCCAGCGGTCACAGCCACGTGCCGAGACCCAGCATCGCCGGGCACTGCAGGACAGGCCCAGGGACGCCCAGCGCTGCCAGCGGTCACAGCCACGTGCCGAGACCCAGCATCGCCGGGCACTGCAGGACAGGCCCAGGGACGCCCAGCGCTGCCAGCGGTCACAGCCACGTGCCGAGACCCAGCATCGCCGGGCACTGCAGGACAGGCCCAGGGACGCCCAGCGCTGCCAGCGGTCACAGCCACGTGCCGAGACCCAGCATCGCCGGGCACTACAGGACAGGCCCAGGGACGCCCAGCGCTGCCAGCGGTCACAGCCACGTGCCGAGACCCAGCATCGCCGGGCACTGCAGGACAGGCCCAGGGACGCCCAGCGCTGCCAGCGGTCACAGCCACGTGCCGAGACCCAGCATCGCCGGGCACTGCAGGACAGGCCCAGGGACGCCCAGCGCTGCCAACGGTCACAGCCACGTGCCGAGACCCAGCATCGCCGGGCACTGCAGGACAGGCCCAGGGACGCCCAGCGCTGCCAGCGGTCACAGCCACGTGCCGAGACCCAGCATCGCCGGGCACTACAGGACAGGCCCAGGGACGCCCAGTGCTGCCAGCGGTCACAGCCACGTGCCGAGACCCAGTGATGACCCCAGGGGCAGCGATCTGTCTCATGCTCTCCCTGCTGTGCTGTGCCCACCAGCGGAACCCTGGGTCCAGCCCAGCCCCGGAGGATCTCAGAGGGGCAAAGCGCATTTCCAGCACAGGATGCAGCCAGGATGCTGGGGTCATGTCTGGCTCTAGAGCAGGGGCCAGGGATCTCTGTCACCGAGTCTCCGGGCGATGCTCTGGAGCTGCTCCCTTCGAAGCCAGTCAGGACTCTGGTGAGGTCTCCTCTCCGGGAGCAGCCTGTCTGCAGGACACACAGCTCACACAGCTTCCACCTTCCTGGGTCTGACCTCGGAGCATTCAGCTTCCTCTGCCCCTCCGTGCGCTTCCTCCAGCGAGTCCGCTCAGGTGGGGTCCTGGGGAAGCCAGAGGGTCCTGCACCCCAACTCCGCAGTCAGACGTGACTCTCAGCCAGCCAGTAAAACAGGAGGTTTATTAGACGACAGGAACATGGTCTAAAACAGAGCTTGTAGGTACAGAGAACAGGACCCCTCAGTCGGGTCCATTTTGGGGGGCAGTGAGCCAGACAACCCCGTCTGCACTTCACTCCATGTCCCCAGCCAGCCCCAAACTGACTCCCCCTCCAGCCCCTCCTCCTCTGGGCTTTGTCCCTTTCCCGGGCCAGGAGGTCACCGGATTCCTTTGTTCTCCAATCCTTCAGCTCTCACCTTGCAGGGGGGAAGGGCCAGGCCATCAGTTGCCAGGAGACAGAGTGTCGGCCATTTATGTACCCTGGCCCTTTGCTCTGCAACAATTACACTCCCTTAATCCCACCATCGAGAGATTTAAGAAATGCACAGGGGAAACTGAGGCACCCCTACAGTATTCAGAGGAAACATTAAGAACAGTCCCACTTTGTCACAATCTCTAATAGCACCAGGCTGCCTGGAGCTCTGTTTTACATCCCATCCAAGGACACTTGGATCCCACGGCGGTGAACACCTTCGACATGGCCAGGAGACAGAGGAAACCCCCCCTCGCAGCAGAGCCACTGGCTTGGCACACCTAGCCCTACTGCAGCCCAGGAGCTGCCCCTCCCGCGCTGCCAGGGGTCAGCCACCACCAGCTGCTGTGCGGCTGCGTTACCCTTGGCACCTGGTCACTGAGCGCCTAACGCATCCCCTGGTAGACTGGACGGGGCCGTTCTCGCTGTCACAGGCCCCGCAGCAGTGCTGAGTTCCGGGCAGAGCCGCTCCCTCGGCCAACCAGCGGATTTACTGCTCCAGTCAGGCCGGCTCCCGCGCAAACAAAGCAGCCATTTGTTAGCGTGACTCACTGCCTCCCTTCCTGGCCCATTGCACAGGGCCTGAGTGCGGAGGGCAGGTACCGTGCAGGGGGCGTCTATAACCTAGAGGTGCTGGAACTATTTGTAGGGGGGGTGCTGAGAGCCGTTGAAGCAAACTGTAAACCCTGGATATGACAGAAACCACGTCAAGCCAGGGGGTGCAGCAGCCCCCCCCCAGTTCCGGCAGCTCTGCCCAGCCCCAGTCCCTGCCCGATCCCCAAGCAGCCGTAGCAGGATGCAGCGGGCTGCCAGGCTCGAGGCTGTAAACCCCAGGCAGCTCAGTATTAACCCAGGGGCATCGGGACTGCTGGGCCCACATACACCTTCAGCGTGTGCAGTATTAATTCAGACCCTTTGCCAGTAAGGAGGGAGCGAGGGGGCTGGCGGAGAGGCTGGGTGCTGGCGGAAGGGACGGCCGAGTTGCGAAGCAGGTGGGACACACTCCGGCTATCGGAGAGCGTGCCAGCAGCACTGTGGGGCCGGGCCAGCCCTGCGTTCACGAGGAGCGCTCTCAGGGCTCTCATCCAGCAGGCTGAGCCCCTCTGTTGCCCCTGGCATCGGTGGGAATTGTGCTGCGTGGCTCAGGCAGGATCGGGCCCTGCGGAGATGCTCCAGGAAGCAGAGCACTCGGGTAACTCCGATGATCAGACACCATGGAGAGCAAACTGCTCCAGCTGCTTAGCCCCTGCCAGCCCTGACCTTCACGAACCACTGAGTGCAGGGGAGGGGGAAGAGGGATGACAGAGATGGGCTGCCAAGCGGCTGCTTCCAGGCCTAACGGCACAGGTCAGGGCAGCGCTCTGCGAGCTCTCCAGCCCAGGTGGCCAGACGCTGCCAGCTGCAGCCCTTCTGCCTCCAGGGCTGAACCTACCTGCTTGCTCCTGGCAATGCCTGCTGGGAATGCGGGAGGCCTACCCCACTGCAAGGGCTCCCTGCCCTGCTCCTTGGGCAGCTGCTCAGTCAGGGCTGGAGTGACTGAGCTGCCCTTCCCCTGGCTCACCAGCTAGTGCCAGCCAGCGACATGGCACCAAGAGGGCAGGCTAGAGCCAGAGCTGCACCCCCAACCCAGGGCAGAGCTCAGCCGCCATCCATCCCCACATGGTGGGGCTTCAGGACACTAGCTGCTGGGCAAACCTGGCAGGTGAGTGCTACCAGGGGCATGGGTGGGGCTGCCCCAAGCAGGACTCCAGCCCCACACCCCCAGGGCGGCCTGTTCTCCACCGCGGTCCCACGGTGGGGGCTGAAAGAACTCCCAGGAGAGCCCAAGCATGGCCCGGCCCCACGGCCGCACTGACGGGGCCACGGGCTGGCCGGCGGGGAGACCAGGGGCATCGGGACTGCTGGGCCCACATACACCTTCAGCGTGTGCTCAGCCGGGAGCGAACGCTCACCATGTCTCACAATAACCAACAGCAACAACCGCGGTTGAGAGGAGGTGCACAAGTCAGCCAGAGCTCCCGCAAATGTGGTGGCCTTCTGCTGGAGCCCAAGCCCAAGGGAGATCATGCCAGGCACACAGGAGAAGTGCCTAGGAATCAATGGAGCAAAATGGGTGTGCCGGAAATTGGTGGACAAAACATCGAGGGGTGGGGTTATTTCACCCCTCACCCTCATTTTGGGGTCCTCTGATAGAGCCCTGGGGGGGAAGGCTGGCTACTGCAATGCTGGCTGACAGAAAGAAAGGGAAGAAGCACGCTCCTCTATCGGGGCTGTCACGCCCACCCTTTCCTGGGACCCCATGGGGCCTCACAGGAGTCCTGACCAGCCAGGGCAAAGACAGGGACCCAGATGACATCACCAGCTCCTCTGGTTCCAGCTGTATCCCGACCATCGCCTGGGATGTGAGATTCAGTCAGCCTCCACTCCCCTGGCCCCAGGCCCTTTCCTTCCTACTGACCGCTATTCCTATCTACATGCCTCCAGCTTTCACCCAGACCACACCACACGGTCCATTGTCTACAGCCAAGCTCTACGATACAACTGCATTTACTCCAAACCCTCAGACAGAGACAAACACCTACAAGATCTTTATCAAGCATTCTTACAACTACAATACCCACCTGGGGAAGTGAAGAAACAGATTGATAGAGCAAGAAGTCACCTACTACAGGACAGGCCCAACAAAGAAAATAACAGAACGCCACTAGCCGTCACCTTCAGCCCCCAACTAAAACCCCTCCAACGCATTATTAAGGATCTACAACCTATCCTGAAGGATGACCCAACACTCTCACAAACCTTGGGAGACAGGCCAGTCCTTGTCTACAGACAGCCCCCCAACCTGAAGCAAATACTCACCAGCAACCACACACCACACAACAGAATCACTAATCCGGGAACCTATCCTTGCAACAAAGCCCGTTGCCAGCTGTGCCCACATATCTATTCAGGGGACACCATCACAGGGCCTAATAACATCAGCCACACTATCAGAGGCTCATTCACCTGCACATCTACCAATGTGATTTATGCCATCATGTGCCAGCAATGCCCCTCTGCCATGTACATTGGCCAAACCGGACAGTCTCTATGTAAAAGAATAAATGGACACAAATCAGATGTCAAGAATTATAACATTCATAAACCAGTCGGAGAACACTTCAATCTCTCTGGTCACGCGATTACAGACATGAAAGTTGCGATATTACAACAGAAAAACTTCAAAACCAGACTCCAGCGAGAAACTGCTGAATTGGAATTCATTTGCAAATTGGATACAATTAACTTAGGCTGGAATAGAGACTGGGAGTGGCTAAGTCATTATGCAAGGTAACCTATTTCC
Organism: Eretmochelys imbricata; assembly: GCF_965152235.1. Classification (NCBI taxonomy): domain Eukaryota; kingdom Metazoa; phylum Chordata; order Testudines; family Cheloniidae; genus Eretmochelys; species Eretmochelys imbricata. Next base: position 124,961,876 of record NC_135578.1, on the reverse strand, counting down.
CCTTGTTTTTTCCGCCGCCCGCCCCTCCTCAGACGTTCTTGTTAAACCCTGGATTTGTGCTGGAAATGGCCCACCTTGATTATCATACACATTGTAAGGAGAGTGGTCACTTTAGATAAGCTATTACCAGCAGGAGAGTGAGGTGGGGGGAGGTATTTTTTCATGCTTTGTATGTATAAAAAGATCTTCTACACTTTCCACAGTATGCATCCGATGAAGTGAGCTGTAGCTCACGAAAGCTCATGCTCAAATAAATTGGTTAGTCTCTAAGGTGCCACAAGTCCTCCTCCTCTTTTTCTTGCTAACAATTGTCTGGCTGAGCTGGCCAAGACGCAGACAGTATTTTACAGCACTGCCCAGAAAGGCAGCTCCACGCAATGCCCAGAACAAGTTTGCCAGTCTCCGAGGGGCTGATAAGACCATGTGCTGGGCCTGCGTTTTTATCACTGAGATTGCAAGTGACGTCAAGACCAGATCTGCATTTTTCTCTTTGCAGTTTTCTTCCCCCTTGTGTGTGTCTGTCAGGAAACAGGATCAGACTGTAACAGCAGCAACAGCTCCAGCTAAACTCACTGCTCCCCCCCAAGCACAGCTGGACGTTAGGACATGAGGAAAATCTTCCTGTCAGGGTGGTTAAGCCCTGGAACAAACTACGCAGGCAGGGTGTGGAATCTCCATTGCTGGAGGTTTTTAAGAGCAGTTCGACACACACCTGTCAGGGATGGGCTAGACCAGGGCTTCTCAAACTTCATCACACTGCGACTCCCTTCTGACAACAAAGCCTACTACACGACCCCAGGAGGTGGGACCGAAGTCTGAGTCTGCCCAAGTCCCACCACCCCGCGTGGGGTGGGGCAAAGCCTGAGCCTCACCATCCCTGTAACCTGAGCCCCACCGCTCAGGGCTGTGGGGCTCAGGCGTCAGCCCCAAGCCCCAGCAATTCTAAGCCAGCCCTGGCGACCCCATTAAAAGTGGGATTGCAACCCACTTTGGGGTCCCGACCCACAGTTTGAGAACTGCTGGGCTAGATAATACTGAGTCCTGACTCAGTGCAGAGGGCTGGACTAGACAACCCAGTGAGGTCCCTTGCAGCCCTACGCTTCTAGGATTACCATCTAGGAGACTGTCAGACAAGGGGATTTCCTTCCACAGACTCTCGGCAGCTGCAGGGGGAGGGAACAAGGGATGTTAATAAAAAGACAGCCTTACTTCATCCTCTACACTTCAAATGCTCCAATGTTTTCTCTTCTTTTCTGTACCTGTAACAAAAGGTTAAAGGCTGCTGAAGGGTGTGCGGGAAAAGGGTGCGCGGGCCCTGGCGTTCGGCAGGCTGCATCTGTAACAGCAGGGTGCGGAAGGGTGCACTGGAGCAGCACCACGGAAGTTTGCTGTTCTCCCACGAGTTGAAAAGCTCCCACGCCAGCGGTCCCCACTGGGAGAAGACATCGTCGAGAACTGAACGGTGAATCTCCCATGCGTGATTTGCAGAAAACTGTCTGCACAGGCAGCCCGCTAGGGAGTTTTGCACCCCAGTAAACATGCTGCTGGTACGGCTATGCGATGGCTGATGCACCAGTTCCAGAGGACGACTACTTCTATGCACCCCCAGGCACGTTTATATAAAATACCAGTCTGTCGTCTGACATTGCTGAACTCGATGAGAGGGAGGAAGGTGTCGCAGGCTCCATGGACCACCCGCAGTTCAAGTAAATGGATGCGTTCCCTGGATCCCGTACGGTTGAGATACCACAACTGTCCGTGTGAACAGCCCAACCCAAGAGGCAGGTGTCGGTAACAACGGTTGTCTTGGGAGTTGGGGTGAGGAAAGGAATTCCAGCTGAATCCACCAGACGACCGACTAACACCTGCCTTGCCGTGTTTCTTGCCTTCTCCGTGGAGTGCATGAAGAGAAGCCAGGCTTGTAGGCAGCAAAGATGAAGGCCAGTGAACAGCATCACGTGTGTGCATCAGGCCATGTGGCCAAGGCGGAGAAGGCGAGTTCTGACTGATGTCCTGAGGGATGGTCACCTGATGTGGAGACCCTGAACTGGCGGAAGGTGGAAGAGAAGACCTTTCTCCATAGAAGGCCGAGTAGCTTGTGTCCCTTCTCAGAGGGAGTAGCCTTTGGGTGCCATTGCTTGGACCACTCTGTAGACACCAAAGAGCTAAGTGGGGGGTGACCAACAAAAACTCCCCCTTGGGCAGAGCAAAGCAGAGCTCCTCAGCCCTCGTAGGGGTGGGAGCGAAGAAACCGGAGTGTGCCCACAATGGCCAAGGCCACGCCACTGGGAGTGGAAGGCTGCAGAATGCCTAGTTAGCTGTCCTGGGGCTCCTGGGCTTCCTCTGGCTCAACCTGTAGCTCTGCAGCCCCCGAGCAAGAGCTCTGGGCATTGAGTCCGGCCGAGTCAGAGCGATGGAGTAACCAGCTCCTCCAGGGAGGACGACGAGATGGCTGGCTCCCCGCCGAATATGCTGACGAGGCCAGTTCTGGGTGGCCAGGTGTAACGATGCTGGTTCTGGCGGGACCCAACAGGAGAGTGCCAATTCAGGACAAATTGCTTAGAGCAGGGCAGTTACAGCCCAAGGCTGCGGTTTCTCCATCTCTAAGGCAAACCAAACCAGCCAGCCAGAGAGGACTTTGGTTTTACCCCACTGGCTAACCACAAGTCACACAAGCAATCCCCTTAGACACTCCAGTTTCCCAGTATCTCCACCAGTGCCACTCATTATGGGGACAGATGGTTATGAAAACCAATACCCCAGTAAAAGAGAAAAGGTTCTCTCGATCCCAAAGGACCAAGCCCCAGACCCAGGTCAATATACAAATCAGATCTTACCCAATCACGCTGTTGCCAATCCTTTAGAATCTAAAATCTAAAGGTTTATTCATAAAAGGAAATAAATATAGATGAGAGCTAGAAGTGGTGAAATGGAATCAATGACATACAGTAACGACAAAGTTCTTGGTTCAGGCTTTTAGCAGTGATGGAATAAGCTGCAGGTTCAAGTCTCTGGAGAACATCCCCAGCTGGGGTGGGTCCTTCAGTCCTTGGTTCAAAACTTCAGGGTAGAAAAGTCCCTCCAGAGCTCAGAAGCAGGACTGAAGACAAGATGGAGGAGCTGCAGCAGGTTTTTATAGTCTCTTGCCATGTGGTCTCTGCTTTCTTTGTCCCAAACACAAGCTGTCCATCCCATGGCCTGAAAACACCTCAAAGTTCTGTCCATAGGCAGGTCCCTGCATGCCTTGCTGAGTCACAAGGGGTGTCTGCCTTCTTCTCTCAATGGCTCAGTTGTGTACCTGATGGTCCTTAATGAGCCATCAAGCAGGCTAGGGAGAGCTGACACCAACTTATCTGGGGTGTCACCCAAAAGCATATGTCACAGAGTCCCCGGGCAATGCTCTGGAACTGCTCCCTATGAAGCCAGGCAGGACTCTGGGGAAGTCTCCTTTCTGGGAGCAGCCTGTCTGCAGGACACACAGCTCACATAGCTTCCACCTTCCTGGGTCTGACAGCGGAGCATTCAGCATCCTCTGCCCCTCCGTGCGCTTCCCACGGCCAGTCCACTCAGGCGGGGTCCTGGGGAAGCCAGAGGGTCCTGTCCCCCAACTCCGCAGTCAGACGGGACTCTCAGCCAGCCAGTAAAACAGAAGGTTTATTAGACGGCAGGAACATGGTCTAACACAGAGCTTGTAGGTGCAGAGAACAGGACCCCTCAGCTGGGTCCGTTTTGGGGGGAAGTGAGCCAGACAACCACGTCTGCCCTTCACTCCATGTCCCCAGCCAGACCCAAAACTGAAACTCTCTCCAGCCCCTCCTCCGCTGGGCTTTGTCCCTTTCCCGGGCCAGGAGGGCACCGGATCCCTTTGTTCTCCAGCCCTTTAGCTCTCACCTTGCAGGGGTGAAGGGCCCAGGCCATCAGTTGCCAGGAAACAGGGTGTTGGCCATTCTCTGTGTCCAGTCCCCTGCACACACCTGCCCTCTAGGGCTCTGCAATGATCATACACCCTTATCCCACCCCCTAGATACTTAAGAACTGCCTAGGGGAAACTGAGGCACCCCCACACTATTCAGAGGAAACATTAAGAACAGTCCCACTTCGTCACAGCATAGCACAAGTTTGAACTACAGACAGTATAGAGCCAATATTCATAACTTCAACTACAAAAATGATACACACATATAGACAGCATAATCATAACCAGCAAACCATAACCTTGTCTTAGACACCTCATTTGACCCCCTTTATATAAGATTTGGTGCCACTACAGGACCTTGGTTGCAATGATGATCTATACGATCCCAGATTATGTCAATAACATCACACCTGTTTACCTGGACAGAAGACAATGGACAGAGGCGGGGCTTGGGGCCGGTGACATCAGATGCCCAGCTAGGAAGCAGGGGGGCTCTGGGCTGGAGAGAGGGAGCAGGCAGAGCCCACCTGGATGCAGGGGAGACTTGAATGTGCTGTGCTGAGGGAGGCCAGGCCTGAGATCATGCGAGTTTCCCGTGTTGTGTTCAATGCTCAATAAACCTCCTGTTTTATGCTGGCTGAGAGTCACTCCTGTCTAGAGAACAGGGTTGCATCGTCCCCTTCGGGGGGTGAAGGCCCCGTGGGTCCAGAGCAAGTGGACTCCCTGAGGGGCCCACGGCGAGAGAAAGGCGTGCTAAGGCTCAGAGAGGTGTGGCTCCAGGAGGCGGAGGGGCTTAACCCCGACAGAGAGTGGACCCCCGGGAGAAGGGCTGTCTCACTGAAAGGGGCACCCCGCCATGGACCACACGGGGCCAAGAGTGGGCACGATCGGTGAGTCCGTGACAACATGGTAACAGAGGATGGTTCGCGGACGCCCCCTGTAGACGGTGGCCTGCAAGCGCAGGTGCAGCGAAAGAATGAGGGTATTGAAAGGAACCAGCCTGGAAATGGTCTATAACCAGCTCCATAAGAGCGACCTGGCACATCTCTGCAGGGAGAGAGGGCTGAGCATCAGGAGGCTCACTAAGAAGTAGCTGATTGCTCAGCTTATAGAGAATGACGAGTCTGAGGAACAGGCTTCAGACCCCAGGGGGGCACCATCTTTTATGCCCTTGGTTTGGAGCATGAGGAGAGCTGAGGGTGGTGAAGCGCTGGAATGCGTTACCTAGGGAGGTGGTGGAATCTCCTTCCTTAGAGGTTTTTAAGGTCAGGCTTGACAAAGCCCTGGCTGGGATGATTTAGTTGGGGTTGGCCCTGCTTTGAGCAGGGGGTTGGACTAGACGACCTCCTGAGGTCCCTTCCAACCCTGATCTTCTATGTGCGGCCAACAGATATGGCTTGCAAAAAATTCCAGACTCAGGTGCATGGTGCACATGCCTACCCCATGCGTGCAACACAGCTAGGGGCCGTCACTTGAATAATGTGAATTTTTGAGAGCCCAGAAAACTGATGAAGTTAGCGCTGCCCTGAGAAGTTGTGCTGGAAATCTGGGGGCAGACACGTGTGTGTCTTGCATAAAAAAGAAAAAGGCTGAATTATCACTGTAAATAGGATGGAACCTTAACGACATCTTAGCCACAACATCCACACTCCTCACTGCACAGCCGCCCCTCTCCCGCAGGCAAAGGGGCCTGATGACAGAGGAAGCCCAGGTGTCCCCACTAACAGGCTCTTCAGCAAAGCATGAGGGGCTTCCAAATCTTTAAGGTGCTCTATTTCCATCCTGCCCTGCAACGCCACCTCCGCATGGCTTGGGGAAACCCCAGAGTCCCTGCAAACGCTGCCCAGCCGCTCTCAGGGACGTCCCAGCACAGGGCATTGTGGGATGCCATCCTGGGACCAAGGGGGGGAACGTTTGCAGAAAAGGCTAAACCCACATTGCTGTGCTGACTGCCCCCGCGGACAGTGGGAACGCAGAGAGCACCACACCCAGGTCCCCACTGGTCCATCTCCACAGGGCTGCAGCTAACGGCTCTGCCAGAGACCCTCCCTGCTGCTCCGCAGCCACCCAGCAACCCTGGACCAAGCCACAGAGATTTTGACTCCAGCAACCCGGGGACAGTTTCATCTCCCCCGCACCCCAGACCCACACAGTACCTGTGCACCCTCACATTACAGCGACACCTCCCCCAGCCCCACCCAGACACATCCGCCCCCGCCACACACAACCTACCTCCCACCCACCCGCAGGCCTGACTGCTGGGGTGAGCACAACCCTCAGGAGACAGCACGCTGCAAGCTCTGTACTCACGGCTGCTGGCGCTTTGCCCTGGCCGGCCGTCCCTCCCCCGAGCCCACACCCTCCAGGTGCTGATTTAGCTGTCGCCGGGCAGTGATTCTGCACTGGTAGCATCACAGGCTGACTCCTGCCTGCGACGAGCCCCATCGCCCACTGGTTACATTTTCAAACAAGCACCTCTGTGTTTCTCCCAAGCTGCCCCTTGCTTGGGAGGGGCTCCCTGTGCACGTCCACAAAGCCTCTCACAACCCTCCTTTGCCATGAAGCCTACAAAATACTTAACAAGGATAGGGCGTGCTGAATGCCCCGCCCAATCCTGTCTCATTGCTCCCTGGACGCCCTCACCTGTCTGTCTCCAGCTGCTGACTTGTATCATACTCGACTGGATGCTTGCCGGGGAAGGCACCATCTTTGTTCTGTCTGTGCAGCGCCTAGCGGAGCAGGGTCCCAGTCTGTGGCCGGACTCCTAGGCACTACACTAATGTAGATGAATAATAATCAGAATATTGCTAGGAAGGTGCTTGGACTGGGATAGCGTAGTTTGTATATTGATGGGAATCCACTTCAGATACCAGCACCCTTACAACAGGGTAACCAAACCCACAACAGGGGCCTGCATGGCTCTAACTGGACTGGCCGCAGGCTGATAAAGGCCAAGCAACATGACCACTGTGTGCAGCCCTGCCCGTACACGCAGGCAGATTATTTTCTGATTTCTAAGTTTGTTCTTTATTTTAAACAGCAGAAGGAAGTTCCAGATGCTTCCCGTTACCATGCAGCAGCAATGCCAGGGTGGCAGAGCTAGGGAATGCAGAGGTTAAGCTGAACTCTTGCTTCACCTTAACTCCGCCCCTTGCACAAACACACTGCAATGCAGTCTCTGGTTCCGGTGGGCACACAGTCCTGCATCTGTGTCACCCCCACTCATGGTACATCAGGCAGACATCAGGTGTGCTGCAATTCACAGATGTCTGCTTCTTCAGCAGCACCAAGGTCTTTCCTAGCCCAGATTAGATTCTCTTCTCTGTATAAAATGGCCAGAACAAGTTCCATGGAGACATGGACAGTGGCGTAAGTGGCTGTCACGGAGTCCCCGAGCGATGCTCTAGAACTGCTCCCTGCGAAGCCAGTCAGGACTCTGGGGAAGTCTCCTTTCTGGGAGCAGCCTGTCTGCAGGACACACAGCTCACACAGCTTCCACCTTCCTGGGTCTGACCTCGGAGCATTCAGCGTCCTCTGCCCCTCCGTGCGCTTCCCACAGCGACTCTGCCCAGGCAGGGTCCTGGGGAAGCCAGAGGGTCCTGCCCCCCAACTCCACAGTCAGACGGGACTCTCAGCCAGCCAATAAAACAGAGGTTTATTAGACGACAGCAACATGGTCTAAAACAGAGCTTGTAGGTGCAGAGAACAGGACCCCTCAGCTGGGTCCATTTTGGGGAGCAGTGAGCCAGACAACCACGTCTGCCCTTCACTCCATGTCTCAGCCAGCCCCAAACTGAAACTCCCTCCAGCCCCTCCTCCTCTGGGCTTTGTTCCTTTCCCGGGCCAGGAGGTCACCGGATTCCTTTGTTCTCCAACCCTTTAGCTCTCACCTCGCAGGGGGGGAGGGCCCAGGCCATCAGTTGCCAGGAAACAGGGTGTTGGCCATTCTCTGTGTCCAGACCCCTGCACACACCTTCCCTCTAGAGCTCTGCAGTGATCATACACCCTTATCCCACCCCCTAGATACTTAAGAACTGCCTAGGGGAAACTGAGGCACCCCCACACTATTCAGAGGAACCATTAAGAACAGTCCCGCTTCGTCACAGTGGCAAAGCAGTGGGACTTGCTCTGGGGACAAACCAAGGGGCCAATGGGGCTCTGGCAAGACCAGCAACTAAGAGCAGAGTGTAAGGAAGCAAGGGTGACAGCTACACATGCTTGTGAACATCCCCCACCAGTGCGGGCAAGTTACACGTGGCTGAAAAGCCACCACGCAGCACGTGAGTTCCACTGACCCCAGACGTTTAGCTTGTATCCCTGTTCCCAACCCCCTGAATTTAGCCCACATCTTTGGGAGGAGTCACAAGTGCCTCCCTCAGGGCTGGGGCTGGCCCGCCAAGCACTGCAGTCCTGAGAGGGGTTTTACTTCGGCACAGATACGCACATGAATTAAACTGTGTTAAATCTGAAACTGCTTCCCGCCGATGCTCTCTGCAGAGCTGTAACAGCTGATGTTATCCCACGGTTTGGAGGGTTTATTAGCTAACCCCTCGGTAATGAAGCTGTTTAGTTAATTTCAGCTCTTCATAGACACTAGAATGACACGCTCAGACGGTACTTGGGAACCAGGCTGGACATTCATTTGAACAAGATTAGGCCTGTTTGTTACTTTAGGGACATTAATGTCATTCTGCAGATTACCGATTTCAAACTATCGCTTGAAAATGTAATAATGGATTTCCAGCTTCACAGCGAAAGCTGAACTTTCCTCCTAAGTCAACAGGAAAACTGCTTCCTAGTGCTAACCAGCTCATTGCAGTAAATTTAGCCCTGTGCTTGCGGGAAGATATGGTAATGAACCACAACTGATTAAGAAGCTGTCGTTTCCCTGAAACTTCACGGTGCTCTTTCAGTGGGAAGCCATGTGTCTCAGCCTGTTTCTTTCTTACAAGTCTGTGTCACGAGGGCGCAGGTGCAGCACGTGGCCTTTTCCGGGCACACTGTAGGTACTATAACTGAAAAGCATTTCCCTCCCTTCCCCCACACTCAGGGTGACCCAAGGACGGCCAGTCGGGCCCATCTCCCAGTGACCAGGCCCAGACACTGCAGAGGCAGGTTTCTCTCCAGCCTCTGGCAGGGAGTGGGTGGCTCTGGCCCTGCATCAGACAGGTTTGGGCCCTTCCATTTTCCCCTGTAACTCTGGATGTTCTCCTCAGCCACAAGAACATCGAACCCTTTCCTGATCCCCCAGCCACTCGTCCCTGCAGTGAAGCCAGAGGCCGTGCGTTCCACAGGCTAGCTACACCCTGCCTAGCGAAGTGCTGATCCATCGGGGTGACATTTATCACCACCACGCACGAGGACAAGGCCACAGGTGCACAGGGGCTGCAGGGAACAGGGCTCACAGCATGGTCTATGGTACCATCTGAGGCCTGGGCTGGGGTACAGACCGCTCCTGCAGCACCAAAGCAGCCTGACCGGACGCGTCGGGAGCTGTTCCCCACCCCGTACTCCCAAGCACGGGCAGTGAGGGCAGCTGGCGGGTGGGGTCAGCCCCTTTGGCCCGGCCTGAGTCCAGCCGACAGAACATACCTCTTCCAGCAGGCGCTGGTCCAGGCAGTCTCCATCGGCGTTAAACAGCGAGTCCCAGCTCCCCTCTGCCGCAGCACTGCTGTCGCTCCGGGCTCCGTCACTGGACTGCTCAGGCCCTTCGGTGTTGCTGTCCCAGCAGGACATGCCGCCTTCGATCACACCACCATCATCCTCCCTTTCCGTCCCAGGCTCTCCATCAGCTCGCAAGCCATGTAATGGCCTTGCCACCCCGCCTGGACAGTCCAGCTCCTCAGCCAGGCTCCCTGCCGAGCAGCTGCCCGGGATCTCCGGAGACCGGCTGTGCTCCCTGCTCCCATGAGCTGGCGAGTGCTCGGTGTCCCCCAGTGCACTGGGGCCTGAGCCGCAGGGCATCTCCTCCCCACACAGCGGTGCGCTGCCTCTGGCCTTGTCCACACGCTCCGGGAGGGCCCCAGCGCCAGAGTCTGTCCTATGGGCTCTGCTGTGCGCTCTCGCCCTGGCACACTCAGGCATGCCTCCTTCCTGCCCACACCCCTGCTCTGGACAGACAGCAGTGCTCCCCCCCTCGCTGTCAGACACGCTGCCTGCCCTCCCGCACGGCTGATCTGCGGCACCCTCCCCTGTAAGCTCGCACACGCTTCCTGCGCTCTCCCCGCTTGAATCTGCGGCACCCTCCCCTCTGAGCTCGCACGCGCTTCCTGCGCTCTCCCTGCTCGGATCTGTGGCACCCTCCCCTGTAAGCTCGGCCACGTTTCCTGCGCCCTCCCCACTCTGATCTGTGGCACCCTCCCCTCTGAGCTCGCACATGTTTCCTGCGCTCTCCCCGCTCGGATCTGTGGCACCCTCCCCTGTAAGCTTGAATGCGTTTCCTGCGCTCTCCCGGCTTGGATCTGTGGCACACTCCCCGCTCGGATCTGTGGCACCCTCCCCTGTAAGCTCGCACGCGCTTCCTGCGCTCTCCCCGCTCGGATCTGCGGCACCCTCCCCCCTGAGCTCACACGCGCTTCCTGCGCTCTCCCCGCTCGGATCTGCGGCACCCTCCCCTCTGAGCTCACACGCGTTTCCTGCGCTCTCCCCGCTCGGATCTGCGGCACCCTCCCCCCTGAGCTCACACGCGCTTCCTGCGCTCTCCCCGCTCGGATCTGCGGCACCCTCCCCCCTGAGCTCACACGCGCTTCCTGCGCTCTCCCCGCTCGGATCTGCGGCACCCTCCCCTCTGAGCTCGCACGCGCTTCCTGCGCTCTCCCCGCTCGGATCTGCGGCACCCTCCCCCCTGAGCTCGCACGCGCTTCCTGCGCTCTCCCCGCTCGGATCTGCGGCACCCTCCCCTCTGAGCTCGCACGCGCTTCCTGCGCTCTGCCCGCTCGGATCTGCGGCACCCTCCCCCCTGAGCTCACACGCGCTTCCTGCGCTCTCCCCGCTCGGATCTGCGGCACCCTCCCCTCTGAGCTCGCACGCGCTTCCTGCGCTCTCCCCGCTCGGATCTGCGGCACCCTCCCCTCTGAGCTCGCACGCGCTTCCTGCGCTCTCCCCGCTCGGATCTGCGGCACCCTCCCCCCTGAGCTCGCACGCGCTTCCTGCGCTCTGCCCGCTCGGATCTGCGGCACCCTCCCCCCTGAGCTCGCACGCGCTTCCTGCGCTCTCCCCGCTCGGATCTGCGGCACCCTCCCCCCTGAGCTCGCACGCGCTTCCTGCGCTCTCCCTGCTCGGATCTGCGGCACCCTCCCCCCTGAGCTCGCACGCGTTTCCTGCGCTCTCCCCGCTCGGATCTGCGGCACCCTCCCCCCTGAGCTCGCACGCGCTTCCTGCGCTCTCCCCGCTCGGATCTGCGGCACCCTCCCCTCTGAGCTCGCACGCGTTTCCTGCGCTCTCCCCGCTCGGATCTGCGGCACCCTCCCCTCTGAGCTCGCACGCGCTTCCTGCGCTCTCCCCGCTCGGATCTGCGGCACCCTCCCCCCTGAGCTCGCACGCGCTTCCTGCGCTCTCCCCGCTCGGAGCTGGGATGCTCTTGCCTGCACATTCAGATGCGCCACCTGTGCTCCCCGCTGCCTGCTCTGATATTTCATCACTGCTCTCATTCCCAGGCTGAGAGGAAGGGCCTAGCCGGGCCAGTGAGCCCCCAAGCCTCTGCTCCTGTGCCTGATCCTCCCCTCCACGTGGTGGCACAAGCAGGGGACTAGATGTTTCCACCAGCAGATGGGAACAAGGTCCAGTACCTGTCCTTGAATCCCAGCACCTTGGGCTTGGCTCCCCGAGCCCTGGCTGGCTGGGCACCTGCTCCTCACTGCCCCCTGGCCGAGCGGGAGCCTGATCCAGGCGGGGCTCCTGAGGGCGGGGCTCCTGAGGGCGGGGCTCCCGCTCCTCACTGCCCCCTGGCCGAGCGGGAGCCTGATCCAGGCGGGGCTCCTGAGGGCGGGGCTCCTGAGGGCGGGGCTGTTCACTGTGGAGGTTTGTTTCCAGCCGCACACACGGCTGCTCCTCTGGGGCCAGATGGTTTTGGTGGCGTGTGCGACGCTGATCCCAGCCCTCAGCAGAGGCTCCTTGGGACTGCCCTGGGGCACTGCCCCGTTTCCTGTCCCCCAGGGGTACGCGCTTCCTTGTTTTCCCCTCCGACCTCCTCCCCTCTCTGGCCACGGGCTCATGGGCTCCAGTGCTGGGGCTCTGCCTCTCGCAGCTGCCTTTGGCACCCTCCTTCTGCAGCACACGGCGGTTTTCCTCCTCCCTCCGGCTCCCCATGGTCCATGCACCACTGGCAGGGCCTGCTCCTTGGGCTGCCATCTCCCGTCGCGCTTTGGGCACGTAGAGGGCCATGTCAGGCTTCCTGGGCCGGACCCGGCTCTTCTCCCCCTCCTGCTGCATGGTGCCACCCCCACCTGCCAGGGAGAGAAAGCATTAAATCATTGCCAAGGCAGCAATGCGACGGGACCCCCCGGGCCGGGCCGGGCCGACGGGACCCCCCGGGCCGAGCCGGGCCGACGGGACCCCCCGGGCCGAGCCGCACAGGCTGTTGGGGGCCTGGGACAAAATCCGAAACTAAGGCCCCCTCCCTTCCAACCCATTGCCACGGAGACCAAAGGGGCCCTGGGGAGGGGGCTGGAGAGACAGCCTGCCCTGCACTCGCCCTGCAGCAGCAGCTCCTGTCCCAGGGGCATGGCCCTGCCGCCCGTCCCTCACCATGGGGCTGGCCAGGCTGAATTGGAGTGAGTTGCACTGCAACCCTACAAGCCAGGTCTCTACACTGCTCACTCTAACCCCAGGGGCTCCAGGGCCTCCGACAAACTATCCCTCCCCTCCCAGGCAGCCCGGCCCACAGGATCCAGTGGGGCAGCCCCATAGCTAGGTCCTGCTGCTGAGCTTGCAGCAAGGACAAGCCAGTTACAGCCCCGCAGACAGGACCGTGCCCCAAGGGGCATAACCACGCAAAAGATCCTCTGTCCTGGAGGACAGCAGCTCGCTGGGCCTTTCCGACCACAGCCCTGCTCCCTGCCTGCCCTCGCTGCACGGCACCAGCACCAAGGCTCCCTCCTGCGCTACGTTACCCCCACTTCTCCTCCGACCTCCAACCGCTCTACCGCCTTGAGCGATCTCAGAGCCTCCAGCGTACAAAGGGGTGGGGGGGTCCCTACAGCTGTAAGCTCCTCTGCGCGCGAGAGCACGAGCGTGAGCGTGTGTGCACCCACGCCCGCAGAGCCCACCACGAGGCCGTGTGCACCCAAGCCCGCAGAGCCTCTATCTCAACTGGGGTTTCTGGATGCCACTGAAATACACCAAGCCACCACTGCAGTTCTGGCCAGCCTGGCTGCACAGGACACTCCAGTGGAGAAGGCCCCAGTGCTTAATTTGTGACAGGGCTTGCCAGGGGAGAGCCCTGGTGTCTCCGGACCGTGGCAGGGCCAGGCCCTGGGCCCTCTGGGCTTTGCCACCTCAGTTATAAAGTAAACAAATGGCCTGAGCCCCGGCCCCTCCTTCATGACACTTGACGCCCTGGATCACCCAGCACGGTGCCCAGGCCAGTGTCCGTAGGGGACACAGCGCACAGTGCCAAACACTCACCCCAGTGCTAAGGTGACTCTGACCTCAGGAAAGGAGGGACCATGGTGCCCCAAGCAAGGCTAGTTAATACATCCACCCACCCCGCCTCCAGTAAACACAGACCGGCTACGACATGCTGCCCCACAGGGAACACGACACTGCGCCAAGATGGGGCCAGCCCCCCAGTGAGCCCTTCCCAGCCCAGCTCCCGACTCGGTAACACCACAGCCTGCAGCTCACTGCAACACCAACACGAAACCCTGCAGGCGGATTTCCAAGGGGCTCAGAGCCACCGGCCCTGCCGCTCAGCACTTCGCACTGTCAGTCCTCTACTTTCCTGGAGGTTTCTAAGCAGCGGAACGTGGCCTCCATCACTGCCCGGGCCTGCGTGCGCAGAGCCACCCGCAGACAATCAGTACCGAGCTCTGCCGGGGCAGCTCTGCCTGCAGAACGGGCTCATGAGGGGCCGGGCACGCAGCCGCGCCCAAACAGCGAAAGAAGAATGGCGTGCGGGGCTCCCCGCAGCCTGGGCCAGCTGGGTTACAGGTCTGCGCCTGGAGAGCCACCGTAAGACAATCATAAGAACATAAAAACAGCCACATTGGGTCAGCCCAAAGGTCCACCTCGCCCAAGATCCTGTTTTCCAACAGTGGCCAATGCCAGATGCCCCAGAGGGAATGAACAGACCAGGTAACATCCAGTGAGCCATCCCATGTCACCTGTTCCCACCTTCTGGCAGACAGAGGCTCGGGACACCATCAGTACTGAGCTCTGCAGCCTGCAGCTCACCTGCGGCAGAACGGGCTTACGAGGGGCCGGGAACGCAGCCGTGCCCGGAGAGCGGCAGCAGAATGGTGTGCGGGGCTCCCTGCAGCTTAGCAGCTCCACAGCTCGTGTCCAACGTACGAGGGTGGTTTCCTACCTGCCAGCCCCACTTCTCCGCCTGGCGCCAAGAGTTCGCTCTCAGGCCTTGGCCCCAGCGATGACAGCTCTGCCTCTGTCCCCCATCACCCATGCAGCCCCGCTGCCTGCGGCGAGCACAGCCAGGTGTCACTGACAGGCCGCAGCACTGGGGCTCAGGCCAAGGAGGGAGAGGTTGGCTGGGCTAAGGAGCAAAAAGCAGGAAACCGTTATTAATGTCATTAAGATGAGAGACAGCCCCAAGCCCCCAATCAGCAGAGACGACCCTCCTACCTCGGGGCAGTTCTGCCGAGTAGGAGGCAGCTGGTTTTTAGTCACTGTTCACAGCAGGACCAGCTAAGGACACAGCTGTCCTACTGACACCATCCGCACGGAGAGACTCCTGTAGACATCAGCTCTGCTGCTACCACGGCCCCGCAGATGGTCTCGCAGAGCCAAACATCGCCGGGCATTTGAAGGTGTGCTTAAGGAAGCGCATTCTAATAGCTTATCGTTCAGGGTTTGTATTTGCTGGCCTGGCGTCACCCCTCACTGAGGACTAGCCTCTTGCCTGGGTTAAACACTAGCTCCGTTTTATTGGGCACTTGTTACCGACCTTTTGAGAGCGCTTGGTGCCATAACAGCTGCAGAGCAGTCAAGCTGGCCTGTGTGCAAAGCCCATCCGACATTTAGGGAGTGGGCTTCTTCTTCCCCTTCACAGAATGCAAGAAAGGCTGAAAGGGCTTGGTTGAGACTGGCCTTCCTCTCTCCACCACAGCAGCTCCCCTGCTCAGAGACAGCGCCCGGCTCAGCCCAGCAAGGAGGGGTTTAGAACGTTTGGGCAGCAGAACACAGGGGCTGCGACGGAAGTCCTGCCACAATCCAAGTATAGAGTTTGCTAACTTAGCTAGCAAATCTCTCTGTCTCTCTCACAACCACACACCAACCACACAACAAACAACATTTACTGCCCTGTGTAGTTCTTGGAGGCCTTGGAAGAGTCCCAAGTGTGAAAGAGAGGAAAGATGGAGGCCGTTGAGTTGAGATAGGAGAGGAATAAGAGGCAGGAAGAGACAGATGCAGATGAAGCCTGACGCGGAGCAGGGAGCTCAGGCACCAAGATTTCCCTTTCAAGGACAAGAGATTCAGTGGAACTGAACATCAAGACTTTTGAAGCTGATACAAGGAGACACACACACATGCTTAGCCAGAGGAACTCAGTGCCACCAGGTACCCCGGGGCCAAGCGTGCGGCAGCTCAGCAAAGGAGCAGCTGTGTAATGGGGATGATCAGGGCATTCAACGGGTGACAGACACCAGGCTTCTCACACCTGGCTCTGAAGCAGCAGGTGCGGAGTGCAGTGAGAGGCTGGGCACTGAGCCAGGCCATTTCTACATAACCATTTGGCAGAAGGAATGAACAACCTGCTCCTGAGAGACAAGCAGAAGTAGAACCACAGAGGGGTCACAGCCCTGTCTTTGTGCCCAGACAGGGAGTGCCCCCAGACCCTCCACTCCCCCCCTCTGTCCACCCCACACAGAGCCAGAGGGAGTCTGGGGCTGCCCTGCTATTGTGCCCGGATCCCCTGGCTCTCCGCCTGGCGCTCTCACCAGCACAGCTTGGGGTTGCCTTAAGGGCAGGTGAGAGAAACTCAAGGGAACACACCGCAACTTCTCCTCTCAGGAGCCTCCAGCAGTGCACCCCGCCCCCTTCCACAGCCAATCCCTGGCCTACAGAGCCATCCATTAGAGAGGTCAGTGAGTAATTAGCTGGGCTGTAATGAAGCTACATTCATCAGCGCAAGAATCAATTTCCTCTTGAACATCTGCGCCTACAAGCCCCTCTCTGGCAGCACCTTCCCTGCTCTCTGCCATCTGCAGAGACAGCACCCAGACACGCTGAGTCTCTGCCCTGCCCCTTAGCCAGGGCATGGTGCCCCACACCACAGGCAGGCTCGGAGATCTGGGGCACAGGTAGGGTTGCCTGCACAGGACGGCGAGCACACACCCTCCCCTGCCAAGCTGGCACATTCTCTGGTAAACAGCCATGGCAGAGCAATAACCACATGTGGCAATCCCACGCGAGGAGCAGAGTGCTGCAGAGGTGTCATTTCCCAGCCAGGAAGGGTCACTACCCCCGTTGTACTGATGGGGAAACTGAGGCAGCCAGATGCAACCAACCCAAGGTCAGAGTGATGCCATGGCAGAGCTGGGAGCAAACCCAGGAGTCCCGACTCCCTGTCCTGTGTTCCAACCACTAGCCCACGCTGCCTGCAGCTTGGCCACGCAAGGTGGAGGAGCCCCGCTTGCCCACCGCACCTTCCTGGCAGAGATTTATTTTTCATAATCTTTGGCACAAAGAAGCACCTTGCTATCTGCCAGGCCCCAGCCCCCTATCAATATGCATCAGGCAGTGTTTATGGAGACGGATGGCTCAGGGGTCTGTCCTGTGGTTTGGGGGAAGGGAGCGTGGGGGAGGGGCGTGGCTGTGTGATGAATCACTGCCCACTCTGTTTAGGGGTATTCATCACAGGCCACTGTCAGGTAAATCACTGGAAAAACACCTCTCCAGTAATTAATGTGAAGTGACGGATGGACAGCTCCCGAGCCCATTAATCTGGAACCTCCGAGCCGCCCGAGATTACGAATGTCAGGATGCAGAAACTGCCAGCGGATCAATAGGGCCAGGAATCCATCCAAGGTTCTCATTTCCGAGGCACCTCCGGTGCATTAGGCTCCTTCCCCTGCCCCCCACCCCAACTGAAAACGGATCCCTCCAGAACCAACAGCAGGCGCCGGGGGGCGGCCCGCTGGCTGAAGAGGGGCAGGAGCCGGGGGGGGGGGGGGGGAGCACAGCTTGGCTGCACTCCTCGGGCCGGCAGTGCCGGGAAGACAGGTGCACACCCACAGCAGGCCAAACCACAGGTGCACTTTGTGGTCGGGCCTCAGCCACGGCCCATTTGTCGGTTAGAAAATGTCCCCGCTGCAGGGCCACCTGTTCCGCCAAATCTCATTCCATCCTGCTGATGGATGGATGGACGGCCGCCTGCCTGGGGAAAGCGGCGCTTGCAGGCAGCTCCTGTGCAGCCTGTGTGATGCACGGGTCTCTCATAGCTCTCCCCAACCTGCCAGCACTCCAGGCCCCAGGAGATGGAGACACGCTGAGGCACAAACACCCAGCCCCGGCACAGTCTCGCCCTCCCCTACCCATGCCAGGGCTCCCCTCGTGCCATGCCCAGGGGGATCCCCATCCCCACGCAGCGCCCACCAAATGACTGCACATGGCTCGGCGACGGTCATGCTGCTGAAAGGTGCCAGGGGCACAGCCCTGCAAGTGGAAGCCCACATGACCCACCCTGCCCAGCGCTGAGCTGGAGGAAGGGAAAGGAGCTCCGTCTCTGGCCTCCACCCAGGCCCCTTGAGCTTTTGTCCGGGAGTGCCAGCAAGGGGGCCATTAGTGCTGGCTCTACAGGGGGTTTGGGCAGTGGGCACACACTCCACCACCCCTGCAGCAGCCAGAGACCCTGTCCGAGAGCAGAGACCACGAGGCATCGCCCAGGGGACCAGATAGCAACTAGCTACGTGGCAGGGAAGGCACCATGTCCCATTTTAGCGCTGCACAGAATGAAGGCAGCCGGCCCATGGAGGACAGGCCCTGAAGCACAGGACTATAAGCCAGCCCCTTTAACATAAGAATGGCCATACTGGGTCAGACCAAAGGTCTATCTAGCCCAGTATCCTGTCTTCTGAGAGTGGTCAATGGCAGGTGCCCTAAAGGGAATAAACAGAACGGTTATCCTCAAGTGATCCACCCCGTCAGCCAATCTCAGCTTCTGGCAAACAGAGGCCAGGGACACCATCCCTGCCCATCTTGGCTTAAAGCCACTGATGGACCTCTCCTCCATGAATCTATCTAGCTCCCTTTTGAACGTCTGAATGCGTATCTTTGTCTAGCCAGAGATGCACATACAGCCGGTGTCATTCCACTGACAGAATGGTCCCTTTCTCTTTATTGACTGCATGAAGAGAACACATCCTGGAAGCCGCTCACAGCCTGGGTAGGTCATTTTTCAGCACCAAGGCATGATTTGTTTTCTTTCCGAGGGGCAGCACGGTCTTCCTGAAGGGCAGCTCAGGGGAGGCGGCGGTGCTGGGCTTCGCCATGGACTCTGCGGGCTTTCTAAGCCAGTGAGTTTTCACTCTGCAGAGTTTACAGGGTAAGTACGGTATATTTCATGTGTACTCTCACTGGACAGGCTCAGCAGGACCTGTCTGCCTGCCCCATGCAGAGGAGTGCACGGCTGTACACCGAGGCCTCCAGAACCAGTGGCACGAGACGCAACAGCACTGGCCAAGCAATGACCTGCACTCATTTCACTAAAGGGGGTATCTGAAAAATGCCACTGCCCGAAGTGGACAGGGATAGGGTTAAGCAGGAAACCTTCACTGTGACACTGGCCAATCTACAGCATGTCAGTGAGCATCATGAATGGTCCAGCTCAAACAGCAGCAGCTTCTCCGAAGGATCGTGAAGCTCTGTTAGCACAGAGGAAAGCTAAGATCTCCCCAGCACACCCTGCACCATCACTGTCAAGGGACAATGGGGCAAGACTCTGGCACACAGCAGCCTCCCTATCCCCTCTGCTCCTCACCCAACGGTGCAGGGACAAAGCATCTGCCACTGGCTGCCGGGCTAGCACAGCCCTGGCTGCCCTCCCTGGGAACGAGACATGCTCAGCAAGAAACAAGGGCAAAGAAGCCAAGGCCCAGCAGAGAATTCCTGACGGCTCCAAGCTCACTCACACCCAGGTCAGCCTTCAGCAGGACATCCACAGCCGCCTCTCCGCCAGGGCTTCTCCCCACCAGCCCAGCAGCTTCAGAACCAGAGTGGGAAAAGAGCTGGTCCCCCACCCAGCCTTGAGAAACTCCCTACAGGGCGGACAGGCCAGAAGGGTTCCCCCCACGAGGAGCAGGAAAGTCACTGCACAGCCTCAGTACACCCACTGCACCTAGCTTCAGCTGGGCTGGTAGCCACTCTCTCTAGGGAGAATCAGAGCTGGGGGGGCAGCCGGAGCCCCACCTCCGGCACCATCTTCAGTGTGTTATCGTCCTACAATGCACGGAAGGGAGCCTGCCTCCCCCGACGGCAGCCAGCTGGGCCCTGCCATTCCAGACCCGTCCCCAGATGCCTTCCCACCATTGCACCGGAACGCCAAGGCAGCAGGGCGGGCAGCACACTCCCCTCGGCGCTGTACGGCACCGCGGAGCTCTCCTACGGGGCAGTCAGCTGCTTGGAGATTCTGGCCTGGGGACCCCATGCTCCAGCACCAGCATCCTATGGACCAGCCTCCCCCAAGTCCAGCCGGACCCTCAGCTGCATGCGGTGGGGCCAGTCCCGGCAGCCGGCTGGGCTCAGGCTACTCAGCTGCTGAGCTCCAGGTCACCGACTGACCACGTCCGCCTTTCTCAAGACCCAATTCTGCACACAGTCACCCTTCCTGAGAGCTGGGACGCAGAGGGGAGCTGCTAGGACGGGGGACAGGCCCGGAACCTCCCCCATCAGCAGCGGCACTCGGCTGGAGCGGCTCCCCGCAGTCCCAGTCACCTCCAAGGAGAACCGTCCTATTGAGGATTTACGGCCTTCTCAAAGAGCTGATTCCCATTCAGCTTGCCTCCCGTTCCCAGCCAGATGGGATCAATTAGCAGGCGCCTGGTGCTGGGAGGAACCGCCCCCCCACCCTGCACCCCTGCCAGCCACCTCTCCATTGGGGCACAGCCTGGCAGTCCTCCAGTGCCAGAGCCAGCCACACGTCCAGTGGCGTACAGGCACATGGATAGTTGCCAGCTGAGGCCACAGCAGGCCAGCCACAAAGCGCTCTCCTCTCAGCAGATTCCTAGCAGGGACATGGCCAGCCCAGTGAGCAGGGGTCACACTGGCAACTGGGGGCAGATGGACCACACCGCAACTTTGGCACCAATCTCTGGTGCAGCATATGCCAGGAGCAGGGCTGCTCGTTTCAGGGCCAGCCGGGCTCACTGCACAAGGCAGCCCCTGGAGATCCCCAGGAGTGTGGGTGGGACACAGGCACGCAAAGCCTGCCCGTGCAGGGAACATGCTGCAGCGTGCGGAGGTTTATTTCACAGGGTAATGCAGCTCATGCCCCCAGCCCATTACACACTCCACCGCACGGCCCCGCCATGCGTCACCACGAACCCATTTCACGCTCCGGGGGCAGGGCAATGGCCCTCAGCTCAGCCTCATTCACGCTGCCTGAGCAGGTGACCCCATAGCTCACCCCCTTCGCACCGCCGGGGCCCACCACACAGTATGAAGCTCCAGCCCCAGCTGAGCAAGCTGCCACCAAGAGGAGCCCGAAGAAGCCTCTGTGCTGTGCCGGGGCGGAGGGCACAAGCAGGGGCACGGCAGAGGCTGCGGGACCCCAGGCTCTGAGGGCAGCACGAGCACAGGCTGGCTCTGCCGCCCAGCCAAACACCGAGCAGGGGCCGAGACCTGCCCGGACTCACAGAGGTGCATTTCTGTGGGGACATGCCTTGCTAGGGACGTCCCATTCCTCCAGTCAGCCAGACTAGACGATGCAGGAACAAGGAAGGTGGCTTGGCCCAGCGGCAGCCAAAGCCCAGTCACATGCAGAGCCAGAGGTCGCACCAGCCAAGTCCGGTTGTGCCTTTAGCAGAAGTCCAGCTCCGCCTGTTGTGTGAAATGACTCATCAAATCAGCAAACGCCAGCACGCGCGCCTGGGACAGACTGGGCTGGCTCAGTTCAAAGACCCGGGCCAGGAGGTTGCAGGGCTCCGGGTAGGTCACGGGCTGCCGTGAGAACCAGCGGGAAGGTTCCAGGTGTGGGAGGAAACATGTATAGGTAAAATAATCAAACTGTGTTTCACCTGGTTAAAGTCAAAGGATGAGGCTACCCCTGCCCGGGACGCTGCTCACACGGGAGAGGAGTACGTGGACTGGAAGGAGCAAGCTTTACCCCCCCTCTCCTGTGTCCCTGCGGCCACCGGACACCACTGGGCCTTCCTCAGCCCCGCCAGAGAGGGAACTAACGACATCCCCCCTCCAACAGCACCAGCTACCTTCTGACCAGCCTCTGGCCCAGGAGCATGGGCTGCCTGCTGTCGCCCGCCCCCCACCTTCGTTCCCCTCTCTCCTCTCTCTTTCGCTTCTGGGTAGAGTCTGATTTAGCTGGCCGAGGCAACTCCACCTTTGCAACACTGCTGTGAACCTGTGACCACAAAGGCTGCTAAAAGCAAGGCCCAAAACAGCCTGCCGTGGGTATGTGTGTGCCAGGTGTCACCGTGAGGGATCACACTGTGTCTGGGCCCCTGCCCCTCCAGCAGCAAGGCCGAAGGGAGTCAGCCCCAGAAACAAAAGCTGCCCGCTCCATCTCAGCTATTGTTTTCTCTCCTCTTTGTGTCCACCTCTGAGAGGAGAGAGGACTGGACTCCAGCACCAGCAGCTGCTCAGCCCAGCTCAGCTGTTGCCCTGTTCCCCCAGAAGAGCAGCGAATACTATCTAGGAGATAAGACTCTGCAGCTAAAGGGAACAAGGAATATCATGACATCAAAGCCTGACTGATTCTTTCCAGGTCAGATGCTTTCACAGTTCTCCCTTCTTTTTCTGTCTCTTCAATAAAAGATTGCAAAGCTGTAACATGCTTGTTACAATACCAGTAAGCCAGCGATAGCCTGCAGCAACCCCCAACCTGTTAACACGGGGCTTTGTTGGGCCCTCAACAGTCCCAGCAGCAGGTGGCCTTGTATCCTGCCCACACCGGCCTACAGCGAGGGCTCAGCTCACGCTCCCCAACACCGGTCTCTGCATCGGAGCAGTCGTGAGGCCCCCAGCCCAGCCCCAGGCGGAGCAGCACCTGGGCTGGCATGCCCTATGATGCAGCAGAACATGCTCTCTTTCCTACTGAAGGGTGCTGGGGTCAGCAGGAGGCACAGAGGGAGCTAAACGATGCAGGCCGCGTGCTGGGCATCACAGGGCGCGGATCCCAGGTTGCTGGGTCCACACTTGGTGTGCCCGTTCCTGGAAACACTGGAAGTGCCACGCTCCCAGCACGCTGCCTCGTTTCCTGGCAGGGAGCTGTATTTTTAGCCTCCGAGGTTTCTAGTTCCACTCAATCCATAGTTCCGTCAATAGAACGTTTAACCTTAAAGCCTTGACAACCAAATGAAACAGCAACACCTTGGGCAGGAGCGGGAGGCATGTGCCGTTCTCCCCGCAGACTGGTGTGCCCGTGGTGGCTGGGCTGCAGCAGTGAGCCAGCCGAACATGGCATCGGAACGCACCTGCCCTATCCCTGGCTAGAGGAGTCGCCCTGCCCTGCCCCCTTCCCTCCAGGGACTGGGACATGCCTGCCCAGCCTCCCCTCCAGGATTCATGGCTGCTGCCGGCTGGCAGCAGCACTGAGGGAGCTGGGAAGTGCCCTTGTGGGACAGCGCAATGTGTCAGTGCAGCACTTCCACGCACACAATGTCACTCTTCGCAGCTTGCTGCAGACTGGGCTCTTCTCACACACTGCAGGGACAAGGAGACTCTCTAGCCAGCCCAGATGACGAACCCCTTTGGACTGCAGAGCTCGTCCCACCTCCTGGCATGCCCCATCAGCGCTTGCACCTACACGGCAGAGCCCCATGCCACCCGCAGCTGCAGAGCTGAGAACTGGCCTGGGTCGCTGTGACGAAGTGGGACTGTTCTTAATGTTTCCCCTCAATAGTGTGGGGGTGCCTCAGTTTCCCCTATGCAGTTCTTAAGTATCTAGGGGTTGGGGTAAGGGTGTATGATCACTGCAGAGCCCTAGAGGGCAGGTGTGTGCAGGGGTCTGGACACAGAGAATGGCTGACACCCTGTTTCCTGGCCACTGATGGCCTGGGCCCTTCCCCCCCTGCAAGGTGAGAGCTAAAGGGGTGGAAAACAAAGGAATCAGGTGACCTCCTGGCTCAGGAAAGGGACAAAGCCCAGGGGAGGAGGGGCTGGAGAGAGTTTCAGTTTTGGGTCTGGCAGGGGACATGGAGTGAAGGGCAGATGGGGTTGTCTGACTCACTGGCCCCAAAATGGACCCGGCTGAGGGGTCCTGTTCTCTGCACCTACAAGCTCTGTGTTATACCATGTTCCTGTCGTCTAATAAACCTTCTGTTTTACTGGCTGACTGAGAGTCACATCTGACTGCGAAGTTAGGGTGCAGGACCCCCTGGCTTCCCCAGGACCCCGCCTGAGCGGACTCGCTGTGGGAAGCGCATGGGGGGCAGAGGAGGCTGAATGCTCCGCTGTCAGACCCAGGAAGGTGGAAGCTGTGTGTCCTGCAGACAGGCTGCTCACAGAGAGGAGACTTCCCCAGAGTCCTGCCCGGCTTCATGGGGAGCAGTTCCAGAGCATCACCCAGGGACTCCGTGACAGGCCCCCACAAGGGGCTGCCATGGGGAGCGTGTCAGTCGCCCACACGTCCCATTCCTCGGGAGCACACAGCCCTTTTGTCCCTGCGAACCCATGACCTGGATTCCTTTAGAGTTTCTCCGATGCTTCAGAGCCATCTGGGCACTCAGTCCCAGCCAGCCAGAGCCACCTACTGCCCTGGTGCTGGCACGAGTCTGCCCAGACACACCCAGAGTGCACACTGTGTGCACACTCACACACCCCCCCATCTGCTTCCCAAAGCCAGGGGATCTCTAACTGCACTAGCACCAGCAGACAGATTGCTAACTGGGCACTGGGGGTGGGACACCAGACTGAATATGTTCATGGACCATCTGGTCTGGGAAGTGCACTGTTTCACAAGCACAGGGAAGGTGGACTGCAAATGCCAGGGCCGAAGCAGGTACTGTATAGGGAAGGCAGGCGCCCCAAGCACTGCTGCACCCCAAGCATTCCACTCCCAGCAGCATCCGCTGCCACCATGACAGACACACAAATCCAAGTGTCACGATCTGCACCGTGCCGGATTAAACACACCCAAGCAGGCACATCAAGAACAAGGGACACAGCCATTCAACACAAATGGCCATGCCAGGCCAGAGCAATGGTCCACCTAGCTCAGTGTCCTGTCTTCTGACAACAGCCAGTGCCAGGTGCTTCAGAGGGAATGAACAGAATAGGGCAATTACCAAGTGAGCCATCCCATTGGCTAGTCCCAGTTTCTGGCAGTCAGGGGCTTAAGGACACCCAGAGCATGAGGTTACATCCCTGACTATCTTGGCTAATAGCGGTTGATGGACCTGTCCTGCAGAAACTTATCTAATTCTTTTTTTGAACCCACTTATACTTTTGACCTTCACATCATCCCCTGGCAACCAGTAACAGGCTGACTGTGCATTGTGTGAAGTATTTCCATATGTAAACCTGCTGCCTATTCGTTTCCCTGGTTTGTCTGTTATGCAAAGGGGTAAATAACACTTCCCTGTTCACTTTCTCCACATCAGTCATGATTTTAGACCTCGATCATAGCCCCCCAGCCCCCGTCATCCCTTTTCCAAGTAGAACAGTCCCAATCTTATTAATCTCTCCTGGTACAGAAGCTGTTCCATCCCCTGATCATCTTCTTTGCCTTTCTCTGCGCCTTTTCCAGTTCTAATTTTTCTTTTTTGAGATGGGGCAACCAGAACTGCACACAGTATTCAAGGTGTGGGCCTACCATGGATTTATATAGAGGCATTATGAAATTTTCAGTCTTATTATCAGTCCTTTTCCTCATGGTTCCTACCATTCGGTTAGCTTTTCTGAGTGCTGTGGCAAATTGAGTGGATGTTTTCACAGAAATATCCATAATACCCTCCAAGATGTTTCTCTTGAGTTGTAACAGCTAATTTAGACCCTATCATGTTGTATGTATAGTGGGGATTATGATTTCCAACGTGCATTACCTTGGCACTTATCAATTTGAATTTCAACTGTCATTTTGTTGCCCAGTGACCCATTCCTTTGTAACTCTTCGCAGTCTACCTGGGACTTAACTACCTTGAGTAGTTTTGTATCATCTGCAAATTTTGCCCTCTGACTGTTCATCCCCGTTTCAGATCATTTATGAATATATGAACAGCACTTGTCCAGGCACACTCCCACTATGGGACACACCACTATTTATCTCTCTTCATTCTGAAAACTGACCACTTATCCCTACCCTTTGTTTCCTATCTTCTAACCAGTTACTGATCCATGAAAGGACCTTCCCTCTTATCCCATAACTGCAGAGTTTGCTTAAGAGTCTTTGGTGTGGGATCCTGTCAAAGTTCTTTCTGAAAGTCCACATACACTATATCCACTGGATCTCCTTTCTCCAAATGCTTCCTGACCCCCTCAAAGAATTCTAGTAGATCAGTGAGGCATGATTTCCCTTTAAAAAAAGCTATGTTGACTCATAGAATATCAGGGTGGGAAGGGACCCCTGAAGGTCATCTAGTCCAACCCCCTGCTCAAAGCAGGACCAACGCCAACTAAATCATCCCAGCCAGGGCTTTCTCAAGCCTGATCTTAAAAACTTCTAAGGAAGGAGATTCCACCACTTCCCTAGGTAACGCATTCCAGTGTTTCACCACCCTCCTAGTGAAAAAGATTTCCTAATATCCAACCTAAACCTCCCCCACTGCAACTTGAGACCATTACTCCTTGTTCTGTCATCTGCTACCACTGAGAACAGTCTAGAGCCATCCTCTTTGGCACCCCACTTCGGGTAGTTGAAAGCAGCTATCAAATCCCCCCTCATTCTTCTCTTCCGCAGACTAAACATCCCCAGTTCCCTCAGCCTCTCCTCATAAGTCATGTGTTCCAGTCCCCTAATCATTTTTGTTGCCCTCCGCTGGACTCTTTCCAATTTTTCCACATCCTTCTTGTAGTGTGGGGCCCAAAACTGGACACAGTATTCCAGATGAGGTCGAATAGAGGGGAACGATCACGTCCCTCCATCTGCTGGCAATGCCCCTACTTATACATCCCAAAATGCCATTGGCCTTCTTGGCAACAAGGGCACACTGTTGACTCATATCCAGCTTCTCACCCACTGTAACCCCTAGGTCCATTTCTGCAGAACTGCTGCTTAGCCACTCGGTCCCTAGTCTGTAGCGGTGCATGGGATTCTTCCATCCTAAGTGCAGGACTCTGCACTTGTCCTTGTTGAACCTCATCAGATTTCTTTTGGCCCAATCCTCCAATTTGTCTAGGGCCCTCTGTATCCTATCCCTACCCTCCAGCGTATCTACCACTCCTCCCAGTTTAGTGTCATCTGCAAACTTGCTAAGGGTGCAATCCACACCATCCTCCAGATCATTTATGAAGATATTGAACAAAACCGGCCCCAGGACGGACCCTTGGGGCACTCCGCTAGATACCGGCTGCCAACTAGACATGGAGCCATTGATCACTACCCGTTGAGCCCGACAATCTAGCCAGCTTTCTATCCATTTTATAGTCCATTCATCCAGACCATACTTCTTTAACTTGCTGGCAAGAATACTGTGGGAGACGTGTCAAAAGCTTTGCTAAAGTCAAGGAACAACACGTCCACCGCTTTCCCCTCATCCACAGAGCCAGTTATCTCGTCATAGAAGGCAATTAGATTAGTCAGGCATGACTTGCCCTTGGTGAATCCATGCTGACTGTTCCTGATCACTTTCCTCTCCTCTAAGTGCTTCAGAATTGATTCCTTGAGGACCTGCTCCATGATTTTTCCAGGGACTGAGGTGAGGCTGACTGGCCTGTAGTTCCCAGGATCCTCCTTCTTCCCTTTTTTAAAGATGGGCACTACATTAGCCTTTTTCCAGTCATCCAGGACTTCCCCGATTGCCATGAGTTTTCAAAGATAATGGTCAATGGCTCTGCAATCACATCCGCCAACTCCTTTAGCACTCTCGGATGCAACGCATCCGGCCCCATGGACTTGTGCGCATCCAGCTTTTCTAAATAGTCCCGAACCACTTCTTTCTCCACAGAGGGCTGGTCACCTCCTCCCCGTGCTGTGCTGCCCAATGCAGAAGTCTGGGAGCTGACCTTGTTCGTGAAGACAGAGGCAAAAAAAGCATTGAGTACATTAGCTTTTTCCACATCCTCTGTCACTAGGTTGCCTCCCTCATTCAGCAAGGGGCTCACACTTTCCTTGACTTTCTTCTTGTTGCTGACATACCTGAAGAAACCCTTCTTGTTACTCTTAATATCTCTTGCTAGCTGCACCTCCAGGTGTGATCTGGCCTTCCTGATTTCACTCCTGCATGCCCGAGCAATATTTTTATACTCATCCCTGGTCATTTGTCCAATCTTCCACTTCTTGTAAGCTTTTTTTTTGTATTTCAGATCAGCAAGGATTTCACTGTGAAGCCAAGCTGGTCGTCTGCCATATTTACTATTCTTTCTACACATCAGGACGGTTTGTCCCTGTAACCTCAATAAGGATTCTTTAAAATACAGACAGCTCTCCTGGACTCCTTTCCCCCTCATGTTATTCTCCCAGGGGATCTTGCCCATCAGTTCCCTGAGGGAGTCAAAGTCTGCTTTTCTGAAGTCCAGGGTCCGTATTCTGCTGCTCTCCTTTCTTCTATGTGTCAGGATCCTGAGCTCAACCATCTCGTGGTCACGGCCTCCCAGGTTCCCATCCATTTTTGCTTCCCCTACTAATTCTTCCTGGTTTGTGAGCAGCAGGTCAAGAAGAGCTCTGCCCCGGTTGGTTCCTCCAGCACTTGCACCAGGAAATTGTCCCCTACATTTTCCAAAAACTTCCTGGATCTGTGCACCGCCGTATTGCTCTCCCAGCAGATAACAGGGTGATTGAAGTCTCCCATGAGAACCAGGGCGTGCGATCTAGTAACTTCTGCGAGTTGCCGGAAGAAAGCCTCGTCTACCTCATCCCCCTGGTCCGGTAGTCTATAGTAGACTCCCACCACGACATCACCCTTGTTGCTCACACTTCTAAACTTAATCCAGAGATTCTCAGGTTTTTCTGCAGTTTCATACTTGAGCTCTGAGCAGTCATACTGCTCTCTTACATACAGTGCAACTACCCCACCTTTTCCGCCCTGCCTGTCCTTCCTGAACAGTTTATACCCATCCATGACGGTGCTCCAGTCATGTGAGTTACCCCACCAAGTCTCTGTTATTCCAATCACATCATAATTCCTTGACTTTGCCAGGACTTCCAGTTCTCCCTGCTCGTTTCCTAGGATTCGTGCATTTGTGTATAGGCACTTGAGATAACCCGCTGATCACTCCTCTTTCTCAGTATGAGGCAGGAGCCCTCCCCTCTCACGCGTTCCTGTTCGTGCTTCCTCCCGGTATCCCACTTCCCCACTTACCTTAGGGCTTTGGTCTCCTTCCCCTGGTGAACCTAGTTTAAAGCCCTCCTCACTAGGTTAGCCAGCCTGCTTGCGAAGATGCTCTTCCCTTTCTTCGTTAGGTGGAGCCCGTCTCTGCCTAGCACTCCTCCCTCTTGGAGCACCATCCCATGGTCAAAGAATCCAAAGCCTTCTCTCCGACACCACCTGCGTAGCCATTCGTTGACTTCCATGATTCGACGGTCCCTACCCAGGCCTTTTCCTTCCACGGGGAGGATGGACGAGAACACCACTTGAGCCTCAAACTCCTTTATCCTTCTTCCCAGAGCCACCTAGTCTGCAGTGATCAGCTCAAGGTCATTCTTGGCAGTATCATTGGTGCACACATGGAGAAGCAAGAAGGGGTAACGATCCGAGGGCTTGATGAGTCTCGGCAGTCTCTCCATCACATCGCGAATCTTAGCTCCTGGCAAGCAGCAGACTTCTCCATTTTCCCGGTTGGGGCGGCAGATAGATGACTCAGTCCCCCCTGACTCTTCCCCAACATATTGTGCTCATCTGTGTGTGTGTAATAATTTTGTTCTTTAGTTTCAACCAGTTGCCCTGGCACAGAAGTCAGGCTCGCCAGTCTGTAATTGCCAGGATCGCCTCTGGAGCCTTTTGTAAAAATCAGTGTTACATTAGCTATCCTCCAGTCATCGGGGGGCTGATTTAAGCAATAGGTTATGTACTCCAGTTACTGGTTCTGCAATTTCATCTAAGTTCTTTCAGAACTCTTGGGTGGATAACACCTGGTCTTAGTGACCTATTACTGTTAAATTAAACAGTTTCTTCCAAGACATTCTCTACTGACACCTCCATTTGGGACAATTCCTCCGATCTGTGCTGAAAAAGAATGGTTCAGGTGTGTGACTCTCCCTCACATCCTCTGCAGCAAAGACCAAAGCAAAGAATTAATTTAGCTTCTCTGACACAGCCTTGTCTGCCTGGAGTGCTCCTTTAGCACTTCCATTGCCCAGTGTCCCCCATTGTCGGTTTGGCAGCTTCCTGCTTCAGATGTACTTTAAAAAATTTTGCTGTTGGCTTTTGTGCCTTTGGCTAGTTCATTTTCAAAGTCTTTCTTGGCCTGCCTCATTATACTTTTACACTTGACTTGCCAGAGCTTATGCTCTTTTCTATTTTCCTCATTGGGATCTGAGTTCCAATTTGTAAAGGATGCCTTTTTGCATCTAACCACCTCTTTTATTCCATTGTTTAGCCAAGGTGGTATTTTTTGGTCCTCTTTCATTTGAGCCTCTATTGGGTGTTTAAGTCGTTTCCATGCAGCTTGCAGGCATTTCCCTCTTGTGACTGTTCCTTTTAATTTCCATGTAACTAGCTTCCACATTTTTGTGTAGTTCCCCTTTTTGTTGTTAAATGCTGCTGTGGTGGGTTTCTTTTGTATATTCCACCCTACAAGGATATGAAATTTAATTACATTATGGTGACTATTTATGACAGAGTGGAAAGTTTTTCAAATATTTTTCTGAAGCCTATTTGTGCCTCAGTTTCCCCTATGTGATGTAGGGTTACCCCAGGGATAGAAAGGGCTGTTTGCTCTCTGCAGCAGCTCAGAGACTCAGGTGTGGATAGCTCCCAGCTGTCTGGGGCTCGGGCCCCATATCCAGGAAGTTCGTGAGAAGACAATGGCAACCCCTATCACTGGGACTTTGGTACCCAGCGGCCAGCCACCATGGATAGCCCCAACTCTCCGCAGAAAGCCAAGCCGTGTTTGCCCAGCTGGGGAACAAAGGCCTGGGGGTGAGGTGGGAGTTAAGTGGTGGCTATGGGAAGCTGTCCCAGGTCAGGTGCCCCGACTAAGAGAGGTCAGAGGGACGGAGGTTGGGCTCTGTGCTGAGCAGGATGGACTAGGCTGTCACTTCCTTTTCTCTGGGCTAACCAAGGACTTTCTGTGCCGTGTCCAGTCAACTAACAATGGCTTCTGTGTGAAAGTGCTGGCTGAATGTCCCTGCAGCCACTGGCGGAGCAGGTGCCTGGCTCCCTAAGCCTGCACAAGTCTCCCTTGGGGTCTGTCCCAGTTGGACTCACTGTCCAGAGCTCAGTGTGAGGTACAGGTGCTGAAGGACCAGAGGTTCAGCTTAAGGAGGTGGTGAAGCCGTGTGGCTTACTCTGGAGAAAAGTGAGACCTTTAGGGGGTCTGGCTCATTGAAGGGCTCTTCCAAGAGACTGTTCCAAAGCTGGGGTCACAGCACCAGCCCTATGGATCTGTGATGCTATTACCAAGCGGTTCAGCTATATTCACATCTTGGACCAGATCCTGTGCTCTACTGAGGACTAAATCAAGAACTGCCTCTCTCCTTGGAGGATCCAAGACAAGCTGCTCCAAGAAGCAGTCATTAATGGTGTCTAGAAATTTTATCTCTGCATCCTGGGCTGAAGAGATATGTACCTGGTCAATATAGGGTAGCTGAAATCCACTATTACTATTGGGGTTTCTGTTTTTGTCGCCTCTCTAATCTCCCTGAGCATTTCACAGTCACTGTCACCATCCTGGTCAGGGGTTGGCAGTATATCCCTACTGCTAGACTCTTACTATTCCAGAACGGAATTTCTGTCCAGTGCGATTCTCTGGCACCATTTAACATTTTTACTATATTTGACTATGTTTTCTTTCACATACAGTGCCCCTCGTTCAACAGCGTGACCTGCTCCATCCTGCCTACATATTTCGTACCCTAGTATTACAGCATCCCATCAATTATCATTGTTCCACAAAGTTTCTGTGATGCCTATTATAGCAACATCCTCCTTTACTACCAGGCATTTAAGTTCACCCATCTTAGTATTTAGACTTCTAGCATTTGTACACGAGCACTTACAAAATTTGCCACTAGTTGGTTGTCTGCCTTCATGTGATGGAACTGAATGGGTCTTTTTCATTTCTCTTCAGTTCCTACCTGTATTTTACCAACTTCTATTATCTCCTCTTTACTAGGCTATCCTCCTTTCCCCAAATATTCCCCCGTTCCTAATAAATCTAGATCCCTCCTCCCAAAACCATCATCTTATCCATGCACTGAGACGCTGCAGTTCTGTCTACCTAGCCCTGAGCATGGAACTGGAAGCATTTCAGAGAATGCGACCATGGAGGTGCTGGACTTCAATCTCTTACCTAGCAGCCTACATTTGGTCTCCAGGACCTCTCACCTGCTTTTCCCTATGTCATTAGTATCTACATGTACCATGACCACCAGCTCCTGTCTAGATGTCTCAAGCGGTCTGCAACCTTCGCACCCACCAGACAAGTCACCATGCGATTCTCCTAGTCATCACAAACCCAGCTATCTATATTTGTAATAATCAAATCCTGGGAACTACAGGCCAGTCAGCCTCACCTCAGTCCCTGGAAAAATCATGGAGCAGGTCCTCAAGGAATCAGTCCTGAAGCACTTACATGGGAGGAAAATGATCAGGAACAGTCAGCATGGATTCACCAAGGGAAGACTAATCTAATCGCCTTCTATGATGAGATTACTGGTTCTGTGGATGAAGGGAAAGCAGTAGATGTGTTGTTTCTTGACTTTAGCAAAGCTTTTGACACGGTCTCCCACAGTATTCTTGTCAGCAAGTTAAAGAAGTATGGGCTGGATGAATGCACTATAAGGTGAGTAGAAAGTTGGCTAGATTGTCGGGCTCAACAGGTAGTGATCAATGGCTCCATGTCTAGTTGGCAGCCGGTGTCAAGTGGAGTGCCCCAGGGGTCGGTCCTGGGGCCGGTTTTGTTCAATATTTTCATTAATGATCTGGAGGATGGTGTGGATTGCACCCTCATCAAGTTTGTAGATGACACTAAACTGGGAGGAGAGATAGATACGCTGGAGGGCAGGGATACGATACAGAGGGACCTAGACAAATTGGAGGATTGGGCCAAAAGAAATCTGATGAGGTTCAATAAGGATAAGTGCAGAGTCCTGCACTTAGGATGGACGAACCCAATGCACCGCTACAGACTGGGGACCGAATGGCTAGGCAGCAGTTCTGCGGAAAAGGACCTAGGGGTGACAGTGGATGAGAAGCTGGATATGAGTCAGCAGTGTGCCCTTGTTGCCAAGAACGTCAATGGCATTTTGGGATGTATAAGTAGGGGCATAGCGAGCAGATCAAGGGACGTGATCGTCCCCCTCTATTCGACATTGGTGAGGCCTCATCTGGAGTACTGTGTCCAGTTTTGGGCCCCACACTACAAGAAGGATGTGGATAAATTGGAGAGAGTCCAGCGAAGGGCAACAAAAATGATTAGGGGTCTGGACTTATGAGGAGAGGTTGAGGGAACTGGGATTGTTTAGTCTGCAGAAGAGAAGAATGGGGGGGATTTGATAGCTGCTTTCAACTACCTGAAAGGGGGTTCCAGAGAGGATGGTTCTAGACTATTCTCAGTGGTAGAAGAGGACAGGACAAGGAGTAATGGTCTCAAGTTGCAGTGGGGGAGGTTTAGGTTGGATATTAGGAAAAATATTTTCACTAGGAGGGTGTGAAACACTGGAATGCGTTACCTAGGGACGTGGTAGAATCTCCTTCCTTAGAAGTTTTTAAGGTCAGACTTGACAAAGCCCTGGCTGGGATGATTTAATTGGGGATTGGTCCTGCTTTGAGCAGGGGGTTGGACTAGATGACCTCCTGAGGTCCCTTCCAACCCTGATATTCTATGATTCTATGAAATCCTGCATTACTATTACCTTCCTAATAACTGGGGACCTCAGTGCTAGAGGATACCATGACATCACCTGGAAGAAGGGTCCCAACTATGGGATTGTTTCCCTCCACTCCAGCCTGATGTTCTCTTTCCCCGAGACTTTCATCCTCCTCAACAGCACAGAGGCTGTCAGACAGGGAGTGGAACCACTCTGCTGTGTCCCAGAAAGTCTCCTCTATGCACCTCTGCTCCCTTAGCTCCTCCAGTTCAGCCACTGTAGTCGCCAGAGCCCGCACTTGGTCTCTGAGAGCCACGAGCTCCTTGCACTGAATGCGCCCATGTACATGTTGCATTCAGTGCAATACACTGGACAGCCCCCACTCCACTGCTGGATGGCTGCCTGTGATCTTTGCATTATTTTTACTCTTGCAGAGATTTCATTTGTTTGTTCGTTCTTTGGTGGGGTTACTGGCCTACATGTAGTGCATGTTTGTTAGGTGTATCTGGCTGTCACGCTCCCTCTCTACACTCCCTTGCAAAACTCCCATCTGCTAGCTCCTCTGGTCACTTAGGAACCGGCCCTGCCGCCTTGTCAAGAATCCCAAAGGAATTAGGGACCAGAGGATAGCAGTACCCTTTGCAGGCAGAGCCACGGCCAGGGGGAAGGTCCAACACCTCTCCACAGGGCGGCCTTTCAGAACACAGCTCCTGGCACTCATCTGACCCAGACCAGCTCAGAGGCAAGCAGGGGTAATGGACACTACAGCGACCCCCATCCAACCTGTTCCACAAGGGACTAGCTCAGACACTCAGGTGAGGGGCCACAAATGTACCTAGAAAACTGCCAGGGAGAGGCAGAGCTGAGGATACAGGAAGCTGCCCTGGCAATGGAGAAATGCGGGGGACTGAACCCACAGACACAGAGCCAAAGAAAGGCACAGAGTAAAGCACAAAGCTAGTCAGTTCTCAAAAGTGCCTGGAGAGTAGTTCCACAGCCTCCTCCTGCCCTGAGACCCCTGCCAACTGGTGTTCTTTTAAAATGTCTCTCTCCCCAGTTGCTGTGTGAAAGATCCACTCAAACAGCAGGGGAAATAAACTGCAAAGGGAAGACAGTGAAAGCTGGAGAGCTGTCAAAGGTACACAGGAATCTCACTGGAAAAGAGAGAGATTTCAATCAAGCCTTTCCCCTGATGCTCTTAAGAGATACCTGCAACAATAGAAAGGAAACATTTTCAGACAGGACTGTGATTTGTAAGTTGATACTGTCCCTTCAAAGCTGCAGGGAAAAGAAAAGGCAACAAAAAGCAGAATGAGTTAATGACATGAAGGGCTAAGGGAAACACGAAGGGATTTTACAAATCTATCAGGGACAGGATCAGCGCTAGAGAGAAAGCAGGTCTAGTAATAAATAAGGAAGGAGATAAAATTAACCAGGACTCAAAAAAGGCTGAGATTATTTAAATGTCTTTAGCCACCTAAATAAGGACTTGTGAAAACAGCTGCTGGTAAAAGAAAATAGAACACCGAAGATTGCTCTCTATCAAATCAGCTCATCAGGGTGCCAGGCACTGTCGGGTATCCAGGAGTCAGCTAATTAACCTACCGAACTACAGACAATATTGGTAAAAAATCATGGCGCTCTGGAGAGGAGTGAAAAACGTAAAGGAGGTACTGATTTTCTATCCGAGAAAGAACAGTAACCCCAGCCCCCATCGTATGGCAAATCCAATTGCAATCCCTAGTGAAAGAATGGAACAAAAACCAAAGAGACTCTGCAAACGTAGAGTGACAGCCATGGGGGTTATCCAGAACACAAGTTATTTCACTAGGATTACTGGCCAGAGCTTTTGGACAAGCACAGTAGACACAATTTAACTGACCACCAGGGTATCGTTTGACACTTGAATAATGAATTATAATTAAATTTGCAGATGAGCTGGAGCAGAGAGGTGTTGCAAACACCAGAAAGCACAGATAAATAATTCAAACCAACCTAGCAAGGTTAGAAATACAGGAGAATTCAGCTTGGAAAAGTGTAGTGAAAACAGCCCAATGCAGACATTCACTGGGACAGCTGAGAAATACATGGGGTGATGCGAAAGCATCTGAGTTATTTCAGGCTGCAGAGGCAGCTCAAGCTCCGCATCCTGAATGCCGTGATCCAGCCAGGCCCTTCAGTACCAACCTGTTTGGCAAATGGGAGAATTCAGAGAAAAGCACCAGAAATGATGAAAGAGGCTGGAGGGAGGATGCTCAAGGAGAGGCTGCATGACCACGAAGACAATCTCCCCTCTCTCCACCCCCTCCAAAATCCTCCTCACTGGCACACGATGCCTCAGCCATGGCATCCCCCCGCACCTTGAATTTGATCACAGAGGGCTCCTCACCCAGCAGACAAAGGTCTAACGAGATCCAGTGGCTGGAAGCTGAAGCTAGACAAATTCAGACTGGAAATAAGGGGCACATTGTAACAAAGGGTAACTAACCATTGGAACAATTTACCAAGGGCCATGGTGGATTCTCCATCACTGGCCATTTTTCAGTCAAGATGGGATGTTTTGCTCTAGTTCCATCAGGAATGAATCCATGGCAGCTCTCTGGCCTGGGCTGCACAGGGGGTCAGAGCAGACAATCACTATGGTCCCTCAGCCTTAGAATCTGTGCTCCCCAAGGCGCTGAGCGTGGATCCCCGGACATGCCTCACACAGCCCCTGCCTGCATCTCTTACCAGGTCACTTTTCGGATCTGTTCCCTCCACCCTCCTGGCACCAGCTCCATGCCTCCTTCACCTCCTCCCCGCACAAAGGCTTCCACATGGCCGGGCTGGCCTGCACCAGGCTCCTAGAGCCTCCAGACCAAAGCCCCTGCCTCACCTCACCCAGAATCCTGCTGATGCTCCATTCCTGTTTGCTGCATGCAGAAGGCCCTGATCACCCCTATGCCGGGGCAATGCAAAGGGGAGGAGCTCATCCCAGCCCCAAAGAACTGCCAGCAACCTCACGGAGAACAGGACCCCGTGAGCATGACAAACAGGAAGAGGAGGGAGTCTGAAAGCAACGGTAAGCCCCAGGGCTGCACACAGCTGGAGGCCCCAACTCCCCCCTGCGACAAGGGGGGACTTAAAGACTTAGACAGCTACCAAGAGGCACCCCTGCCTTAGAGCCCGTGGGAGCTTAGCTTCCAACACCACTCACTGGTCTTTGCTGGGAGACCTTCCGACTGACACCCTGTACTGGCTCGCTGCCACGGCACATCAGGCTAAGGGAGGAAGTGCTTTGGGCAGGGACCCAGGCAACGTGTGGTCTGGGAGGCCCCAGGCACAGGGTAGGGTGCTGTAAGAATGAGCAGATTAAAAGAGCAAAATCTGTATAACTTGGCAACTGAGAACACAGACAGGACAGCAGCAGCAACCCGCCAGCCGCCTGGGGCCCCGCCAGCCGCCTGGGGCCCCGCCAGCCGCCTGGGGCCCCGCCAGCCGCCTGGGGCCCCGCCAGCCGCCTGGGGCCCCGCCAGCCGCCTGGGGCCCCGCCAGCCGCCTGGGGCCCCGCCAGCCGCCTGGGGCCCCGCCAGATCTCCCCGCCAGCCAGGACAAGCCCTAAGATGCTGCAGGAGGCGATACTTCCCCCGGGGTTAGGGCTCAGTCCACGCCCCGCCACCTCCTTCACAGGAGGCGTGGAGCAGGGGTTGTCTGCTTGGGGTCAAAGAGCCCCCGGCTGCATCCCAGGTGCAGGCCTGTCACCCTCTTGTCTTGGCCACCTCCCAGCCCGGGCAATTCCCTTCTGCCTCCCTAACTGACCCGCACCACTTCCCCTTCCTCTCCTCACTGCAGGGATGGCGATGCCATGCCCTGCTGAACAGCCGCCAGGCCCTTCTTTGAAGGTACAGCTCCCTGGGGTGAGCGATTCCTACCACAACCCTGGGGGGCAGAGTCTTCATAACACACCAGCAAAGCCTTCGAGCTCGGTACATGAGCGGCTCTAGAAGGGCAGAGGACCACCACTTTCAGGAGTCCTGCCAACTACAGCCCTTGTGCCACGCACCCTTCACACGGGCTGCTGGCACTGCTCGGGCCCCAGTTCCAGAGCAGGGGCTGGCGGCTGCCTGCACCGCCCACCCCCACCTCAGCCCCCCACACCGGGGGCTGCCTGCACCGCCCACGCCCCCACTCCAGGGGCTGCCTGCACCGCCCATCCCGACCTCATACCCTCCATACTGGGGGCTGCCTGCACCACTCACCCCCGCCTCAGGCCCCCACGCCAGGGGCTGCCTGCACCGCCCATCCCGACCTCATACCCTCCATACTGGGGGCTGCCTGCACCACTCACCCCCGCCTCAGGCCCCCACGCCAGGGGCTGCCTGCACCGCCCACCCCCACCTCAGCCCCCCACACCGGGGGCTGCCTGCACCGCCCACCCCCACCTCAGCCCCCCACACCGGGGGCTGCCTGCACCGCCCACCCCCACCTCAGCCCCCCACACCGGGGGCTGCCTGCACCGCCCACCCCCACCTCAGCCCCCCACACCGGGGGCTGCCTGCACCGCCCACCCCCACCTCAGCCCCCCACACCGGGGGCTGCCTGCACCGCCCACCCCCACCTCAGCCCCCCACACCGGGGGCTGCCTGCACCGCCCATCCCGACCTCATACCCTCCATACTGGGGGCTGCCTGCACCACTCACCCCCGCCTCAGGCCCCCACGCCAGGGGCTGCCTGCACCGCCCACCCCCACCTCAGCCCCCCACACCGGGGGCTGCCTGCATTGCCCCCCCCCACCTCATACCCTCCATACTGGGGGCTGCCTGCACCACTCACCCCCGCCTCAGGCCCCCACGCCAGGGGCTGCCTGCATTGCCCCCCCATTCTGTCTCACGCACCCCGGACCAGGGCTGCCGGCTCTGCCCTCTGCCCAGACATCCTGGCTCAGCGCCCCAAGCGCTGCTGTGATTTCAGGGCTCCCCCGTGCAGCCCGTGGCCTGTCCGCAGGTGCTGCAGAGCCCTGGCCCCCCGGCGGGCCCAGGCCACGGGAGGGGCAGTTCCCGAGCGCCCAGGCCAGGGTGGCGACTGGAGGGGAGACCAGGGCTGGCAGGAGACCGTGAGAACCGGAGCCGGGCGGGCAGATGGTTTACGGGGGAGAGGGAGCCTGGAGCGGCAGGGGAGCGGCAGAGTCACGGAGCTCTTGGGGGTCAAGGGGCTCCCCCCATCCCGCCGGCTCTGTGACCGCCCCTCCGGCCCGCTGCCTGGGGACAGCCTGGCCCGAGGGGAAAGGACCCCTTCCCGGGGGGGGGGGCGCAGCTCGGGGACCCCTTCCCGGGGGGGGGGAGGGGGCGCAGCTCGGGGACCCCTTCCCGGGGGGGGGGAGGGGGCGCAGCTCGGGGACCCCTTCCCGGGGGGGGCGCAGCTCGGGGACCCCCTCCGGGGGGGGGCGCAGCTCGGGGACCCCCTCCGGGGGGGGGCGCAGCTCGGGGACCCCCTCCGGGGGGGGGCGCAGCTCGGGGACCCCGCGATCCGCCCGGGGGGGGCCGTGGCGGGGGTGAAGGGGCGGCGGGGGCCCGGGGGGGCAGGATCGGGGGTCCAGGAGAGGTGAAGCCCTGGGGGCGGGGCGCGGGGGGGTCCGGGGGGGGTGGTTACCAGGTGACCGAACCGGGGTCGCCGCCACCGCTGCGTCCTGCCGCCGCTTCCGCCCGCTGCGGGGGGTGATGGGAAATGTAGTGTCTGCCCCGCCCCCAGCCCCTCCCCCACCCCAGCCACTCGGGGGCGACCCCAGCCCCTCCCCGTTCCCCAGAGACTCGGGGGCAACCCCAGCCCCTCACCCGCTCCCAGAGACTCGGGGGGCGACCCCAGCCCCTCCCCCCTCCCCCAGAGACTCGGGGGCAACCCCAGCCCCTCACCCGCTCCCAGAGACTCGGGGGGCGACCCCAGCCCCTCCCCCCTCCCCCAGAGACTTGGGGGGGCGACCCCAGCCCCTCTCCCCGCCCCCAGAGACTTGGGGGGTGACCCCAGCCCCTCTCCCCGCCCCCAGAGACTCAGGGGGTGACCCCAGCCCCTCCCCCGCTTCCCCAGAGACTCGGGGGCGACCCCAGCCCCTCACCCGCTCCCAGAGACTCGGGGGGGTGACCCCAGCCCCTCACCCGCTCCCAGAGACTCGGGGGGCGACCCCAGCCCCTCCCCCTCACCTCCAGAGACTTGGGGGGTGACCCCAGCCCCTCTCCCCTCCCCCAGAGACTTGGGGGGTGACCCCAGCCCCTCCCCCGCTTCCCCAGAGACTCAGGGGGTGACCCCAGCCCCTCCCCCGCTTCCCCAGAGACTCGGGGGCAACCCCAGCCCCTCACCCGCTCCCAGAGACTCGGGGGGCGACCCCAGCCCCTCCCCCTCACCTCCAGAGACTTGGGGGGGCGACCCCAGCCCCTCCCCCCTCCCCCAGAGACTTGGGGGGGCGACCCCAGCCCCTCCCCCCTCCCCCAGAGACTTGGGGGGTGACCCCAGCCCCTCTCCCCGCCCCCAGAGACTCAGGGGGTGACCCCAGCCCCTCCCCCGCTTCCCCAGAGACTCGGGGGCAACCCCAGCCCCTCACCCGCTCCCAGAGACTCGGGGGGGTGACCCCAGCCCCTCACCCGCTCCCAGAGACTCGGGGGGCGACCCCAGCCCCTCCCCCTCACCTCCAGAGACTTGGGGGGTGACCCCAGCCCCTCTCCCCGCCCCCAGAGACTCAGGGGGTGACCCCAGCCCCTCTCCCCGCCCCCAGAGACTCAGGGGGTGACCCCAGCCCCTCCCCCCGCCTCCAGAGACTCAGGGGGTGACCCCAGCCCCACCCTTTTGATTTGCAGCTCTCCCCACGGGCTGTGCTGTCACCCCGCACCCCCCGTGAGCGCTCAGTGCCCGGCGGGTGCCATCGCTGCGCTGTGGGGGGCAGGGCCCAGCCTCCCCCCGGGAGCGTTCGGGCCAGAGGGCTGGACTCGGGCGCCTCGCTCTGCATCGGCAACAGCTGCCAGGCCCACAGGCCCCTGGCAGGCAGTGGGGGGCTTGTCTCACCTGGGCCTGCCCGCCCCCACCCAGGGGCTCTCAGGGGCACCCAGAAACGGGGGATCCGGGTGTCTCGATGCCACGATAACGACCCTGCTCTGAGAGCAGGAGCCTGAAGGCCCGTGGCACACGAGAGCCCCCAGGGGCGGACAGGGCCCAGCGATCGTCACCCCAAACAGGCTGACCCGGTGTGTCGGAAAGGCTGTGGCACACGAGAGCGGCTGTCGGGGTTCGGAGTGGATGCTCTCTCCAGGAAGGGTCTGGTAACTAGACACCCCCAGCCGCTTCCTTTCTGCCATTGGCTCCTTCCTTTGCCCCCATAGACCCTTGTTAGGGTTAAACCCATTTCCCACTTGGAGTGAAAGGGCCGAGCCATGTTCTCTGGGGTCCTGTAGGGTCAGAATTCAGAGTGCAACTCCAGGCCCCCTCCCTGACCTGCCCAGCGCTGCCCAGGGGCACCAGCTCTGGCAGAGGTCAGGGTTTTGCCCGGCTCTGCAGGGCTTTTGGGTGAAGGAGGTTTGGATGATCCCACAGCTCCTGGGCGTCGGGGAGCCTGAGAGTCTGCAGAGATCGCTCCATCTCTGTCTCCACAGCCCCTCAGACCTGCAGCGCAGCCCGGGGGCAGGTCCCACTGGCTCTGACAGGCCTCATGGGGCTGGACGGTGCTTTCGTTCCTGCTGCTGCCAAGGCCACCAGCCGACTCCCTGCTCAGCGAGGCTCCGGGAGGCCAGCTCCAGCCACTGCCCCTCGCACTGCACCTGAGTACGAGCCTGGGTACTGGGCACCTGGGTACTGGCCTTCAGGCTCCCCACTGAGCCAGACTGACCACCAAGGGGAGCCCGGTCGTTACTGATCCAAATGGGGATGGGGGGGCCTGGGGAAGGGGTCTGAGCGGGGCGGGGGAGGCAGAGAGCAACCAGAGGAAAGGCTCCATTCTCAGAGTGTCTGGGGGAACCCCAAGCCCCTTCCTGACAGGTAGGCTCGGAGTTGGCTGGCTTCAGGACACCACCCCAATTTAGCCCTTAGCCGGTGTCTCCTGTGTGCAGATTGCTCGCTCAGCCTCCCAGCAGAGAGGGGCAGTGACGGGGCCA
This sequence comes from Eretmochelys imbricata, assembly GCF_965152235.1. Taxonomy (NCBI): domain Eukaryota; kingdom Metazoa; phylum Chordata; order Testudines; family Cheloniidae; genus Eretmochelys; species Eretmochelys imbricata. The sequence continues at coordinate 124,920,375 of NC_135578.1, read as the reverse complement.
AGGCCACCATGGGCCTGTCACCAAGCCCCTAGGCTGCCCCTCCCTCCCCAAGCCCTGGGCCGGTGTGGTGAGGTCACCCTGTGCTGGGGGTGTGGGGAGCTGCTCACACCTCCCTGCCGGAAGCTCCGGGTTGCTCTGGCCCCATTCCCTGCTTTCCGGTGTGCAGAGCGGAGAGGGTTTAATAGACTTGCAGGCTGAAGGAGCACTTCTCTGACCCGCACGGCACCCAGAGGGCTGCCCCACCGTTCCCGGGGAACAAGAGCAGCTCTTCCTGAGAGCCTCTGCCCCGCCAAAGCGAGCGCTCAGTCACGGGGCCAGGTTTGCTGCCCTTGCTCCTTTCACTGATTGCAGCGGATGCAGCGCTGCTCGCGCCTGGGACCGGCAGAGCCACTCTCGCCGGGAGTCGCTCTGGGGTCTGCCAGGAGCGGGGCTACAAATGAGAAAGCGATAACGGCCCCAGCCAGCACCTGGCCCAGCCTCCTGCTTCCCAGCTCTTTGTGCACCAAGGCAGATGTCAAGCCCAAGGAGGGTCCATGTGAGACCAGGCCTGCGAGGCTCCCTACGGGACTCTGTCTGTCCCCACTGAGGCTCCACCGGCTCACAGATCACAGCAAGTTTGTCCTGGATTCAGCCTCTCAATTCCCCCCGTTCTGGGAGCTTTGAGAAGAGCCATGGAGGAGTCCTGCCAATAAGGCCTGGAGTCCTGGGGGTGGGTTGGCAGACCCCAGCCTGCACATTCAGCAAGGGAGCAGTGTCCCCAGGCCTTGGGCATTCGGGTTGTCCCGAGGCATCCCCGTGGCTGGTGCTTTAGGGCCCTGCTCTCAGGGACCCCCTGCAGCCTGGGCTGTCACACTTGGTGTCTCACTGGCATTGTCCAACTTAAAACTACAGTCAGGCACCCACCCCTCCCCCTGCCAGCCACCCACTGCAGGGGTCCCCAGAGCTCCCCAGGGAAAGGGCCGTAGGGGGGTCACACTGCAGGCACTTCCCACTGAATCCCAGCCACCAGCTATCCTGGGCATGGATGGTACAGGCAGTGAGTGCGAGGCACACAACGCAGGGCCCCCAATTCTCCCCCTTGGGAAGGCGTGGCTGTGACACTCTGTCGCGGGGGAACACCCTGCACCCCCACATTCATCCTGATAATATGATTGTCCGGTATCCAGTGCAAAGTTTGTCATGTCGGGTGTCTTCGGAAGGCTGAGCAGTGGTGCTATAGTGATGTTATAGGTCGTAATTTAATGTATAATAGTTATGAGGCTGAAAATGTGTCCTCACAACTCAAAACAGGCCCAGGCAAAACTCTCCAGGAGCAGAGGGGCCGTTCACACCTCGTCAGGACATGTATGGGACAAACCCAGCCCAGCTTCCCAGGAACAAAGGACACTGGCCTAGGCAGCAAAAAGGCTCTGTTGGACTCTCCAGTGAGTCACCCCCCTTCCCTTGGTCAGGTGGGGACTGCGGTGAGGTAATGCTCCCCTGACTCTGAAGGGGGGGGCAAAGCCAAGGGGGAAGAAAGAACACGATAAAAGGGAGAGACGTTTGCCATGTTTCCTCTCTCTTCCACCTCCATCTACAGACAGCACCACCAAGCGACTGAAGCGCTGATCAAAGGGGAAAGCCTGGCTGAAGGGCAACCAGCCAGCCCATCCACTGGGCCCTCCGTCCTTTCAGTGCCACCACCCAGCCCCACCTACCCATCCACCGGGCCCCCCGTCCTCCCAGTGCCACCACCTGGCCCTGCCTGCCCATCACTGCGCTCCCCCCATCCTCCCAGTGCCACCACCCGGCCCTGCCTGCCCATCACTGCGCCCCCCCGTCCTCCCAGTGCCACCACCTGGCCCTGCCTGCCCATCACTGGGCCCCCCCATCCTCCCAGTGCCACCACCCGGCCCTGCCTGCCCATCACTGCACCCCCATCCTCCCAGTGCCACCACCCGGCCCTGCCTTCCCATCACTGGGCCCCCGTCCTCCCAGTGCCACCATCCGGCCCTGCCTGCCCATCACTGCGCCCCCATCTTCCCAGTGCCACCACCCGGCCCTGCCTGCCCATCACTGCGCCCCCCCCATCCTCCCAGTGCCACCACCCGGCCCCGCCTGTCCATCACTGGGCCCCCCCCATCCTCCCAGTGCCACCACCCAGCCCTGCCTGCCCATCACTGCGCCCCCATCCTCCCAGTGCCACCACCCGGCCCTGCCTGTCCATCACTGGGCCCCCCCGTCCTCCCAGTGCCACCACCCGGCCCTGCCTGCCCATCACTGGCCCCCCCCATCCTCCCAGTGCCTCCACCCGGCCCTGCCTGCCCATCACTGGGCCCCCGTCCTCCCAGTGCCACCACCCGGCCCTGCCTGCCCATCACTGCGCCCCCATCCTCCCAGTGCTACCACCCGGCCCTGCCTGCCCATCACTGGGCCCCCATCCTCCCAGTGCCACCACCCGGCCCTGCCTGCCCATCACTGCGCCCCCATCCTCCCAGTGCCACCACCCGGCCCTGCCTGCCCATCACTGGGCCCCCCCATCCTCCCAGTGCCACCACACGGCCCTGCCTGCCCATCACTGCACCCCCATCCTCCCAGTGCCACAACCCGGCCCTGCCTGCCCATCACTGCGCCCCCATCCTCCCAGTGCCACCACCCGGCCCTGCCTGTCCATCACTGGTCCCCTGTCCTCCCAGTGCCACCACCCGGCCCTGCCTGCCCATCACTGCGCCCCCATCCTCCCAGTGCCACCACCCGGCCCTGCCTGCCCATCACTGGGCCCCCATCCTCCCAGTGCCACCACTCAGCTCAGCCCCTGTGTCCTCCCAGTGCTCATTTCCCAGCCCAGCTCCCTGTTCTCCCAGTGCCAACCAATCACCCCCCGATGCTATATGGTTGGCACCACCACTCAGCTTGGCTCCCTGTCCACCCACCTCACATGCAGATTTCAAGGCTCATATAACCCGGCAGGGAAGTGTGACGAAGCAGGACTGTTCTTAATGGTTCCTCTGAATAGTGTGGGGGTGCCTCAGTTTCCCCTAGGCAGTTCTTAAGTATCTAGGGGGTGGGGTAAGGGTGTATGATCATTGCAGAGCCCTAGGGGGCAGGTGTGTGCAGGGGTCTGGACACAGACAATGGCCGACACCCTGTTTCCTGGCCACTGATGGTCTGGCCCTTCCCCCCTGCAAGGTGAGAGCTGAAGGGTTGGAGAACAAAGGAATCAGGTGACCTCCTGGCCCGGGAAAGGGACAAAGCCCAGAGGAGGAGGGGCTGGAGGGAGTTTCAGTTTGGGGCTGGCTGGAGACATGGTGTGAAGGGCAGACGTGGTTGTCTGGCTCACTGCCCCCCAAAATGGACCCAGCTGAGGGGTCCTGTTCTCTGCACCTACAAGCTCTGTGTTAGACCATGTTCCTGTCATCTAATAAACCTTCTGTTTTACTGACTGGCTGAGAGTCCCGTCTGACTGCGGAGTTGGGGGGCAGGACCCTCTGGCTTCCCCAGGACCCCGCCTGGGCAGACTCGCTGTGGGAAGCGCATGGGGGGCAGAGGATGCTGAATGCTCCGAGGTCAGACCCAGGAAGGTGGAAGCCGGGTGAGCTGTGTGTCCTGAAGACAGTCTGCTCCCAGAAAGGAGACTTCCCCAGAGTCCTGACTGGCTTCATGGGGAGAGTTCCAGAGCATCACCCAGGGACTCCATGACAGGAAGTATGTTCTGTCCTGTGTCCGTCCGAGGTGGCTCAGCTGCTCACCCAGTGCCAGGGAGGCTCTGAAGAGGTTAAGGACACAGCTGGCCGCCAGGCTGCGTCCCAGACCTGCTTCCTCTCTGCTCTGTAAGGGTGACAGGTCGAGAGACAGAGTGAGACATTCCCAGCACTAGCAAAGGGACTGTAACCCCTCGGCCACAAGCTTTGCTGGTGGGGCCACGTCTGGCCACCTGTCGAGTTCTTTTCCCAAAGATTCATAGATTCCAAGGCCAGAAGGGACCATTGTTGTTATAAGAATGGCCACATTGGATCAGGCCAAGGGTCCATCTCGCCCAGGATCCTGTCTTCTGACTGTGGCCAGTGCCAGTTTCTTCAGAGGGAAAGAACAGACCAGGGCAATTCTGAGTGACCATCCCCTGTCCTGCAGTCCCAGTTTCTGGCAGTCGGAGGCTAGGGACACCCAGAGCATGAGGTTGCGTCCCTGCCCATCTTGACTAGTAGCCACTGATGGACTTGTCCTCCAGGAACTTAGCTAATTCTTTTTTGAGCCTAGTTATACTTTTAGCCTTCACAACACCCCATGGCAAAGAGTTCCCCGGGCTGACCGTGTGTTGAGTGGAGAAATACTTCCTTGTGTTTGTTTTAAACCTGCTGCCCATTAATTTCATTGGGTGACCCTGGTTCTTGTGTAAGCAGGGTCTGCGTGAGCTCTCCCCTGACATCTAGCCGTGAGCTGGGGGAAAAGACTTCATGAGCTGACCTTGTTTGCTTAGACCCGCCCACCGTGCCTAGGTGCGCAGCATGATGGGGCGGCTTTGCCCCGGTGCTCACTTTTGGCTGGTGTTGGGCTGCAAGTCACTCTGTTACTGGGTGTGGGGTAATAAAGGGGGTTATCCTGGTGGGCTTGGCAGGCCCTGATTGAGGGGTTCAGCCTGAAAGGAACGGCACTCACTAAGCAGGGTGCAGGGGTGCCAAAGCGCACTGTAAATAACACCACTTGAGCCTCCCCTCTCCACTGTGTAACGACAGAGCTGGTTACAACTCAACTGAGAGTCTCGGTTGTGTCACTAGAGCTGCAATCACTGATGTAAATAGCCTGGTGTACATGATAGACCTGGGCTGGGACCTGCCCACCCCGCACTACAGTGGGGCTCCCCTACTAACAGCTAAAATCACGCCGAGCTGTGGTAAGTGGTGGAGATGACAGGAACATAGTCCAAACCAGAGCTTCTAGGTACAAACAGGGCCCCACAGTCAGGTCCTTCTGGGGGGCAGGGAGATTAGATCCCAGACTTGGGGGCTCCCTCCTCTTCCCCAGCCAACTCCAAACTGGAAAAACTTCTCCAGCCGTCTCCCCCAGCCTCTCCCCAGCTCCTCCTCCAGCCTTTGTCCAATTTCCTCGGCAGAAGGTGTCACCCAGCCCCAACCCCGATCCTGGGCTCAGGTTACAGGCTCAGGTATCGTCCCTCAGGTGAAGTCTCTCCTCCTCAATGCAGACAGTCCCAGTAAAACTCCCCTGCAACATCCCAGGTCAAATCTGTCCCACTCCCTGCTGCGTCACGGGGGCTCAAGCTGGTTCTCTTCTGTGTTGTCAGAAGGACCCCCTAGATGTTGGACCCGTCCCTTGTTGCTGCTGACTCCACCTGGCAGCAGGGTGCCATGTACATTATAACACTTCCTTATTCACTTGCTCCATACCCATCAGGATTTTACAGACTTCTATAACCTGGGCAGTCTCAGACTTTTTAATCTCTCCTCGTACAGAAGCTGGATCATTTTTGTTGCCCTTCTCTGTCTTTTCCAATTCTAATATATCTTCTTTGAGACGGGGCGACCAGAACCGCATGCAGTATTCAAAGTGTGGGCATATCGTAGCTTTATATAGAGACCTTATTATATTTTCTGCCTGATTATCTCTCCCTTTCCTAAGGGTTCCTAGCATCCTGGTCGCTTTTTTGACGGCTGCTGCACATTGAGCAGATGTTTTCAGAGAACTCTCCACAGTGACTCCAAGATCTCTTGCTTGAGTGGGAACAGCTCATTTAGATGCTATCATGTTGTATGTATAGTCGGGATGATGTTTTCCAATGTGTATTACTTTGCATTTGTCAACATTGAATTTAATTTTATTACCCAGTCACCCAGTTTTGTGAGATCCTTTTGTAACTCTTCACAGTCTGCTTTGGGCTTAACTATCTTGAGTAATTTAATATTGTCTGCAAACTTTGTCATCTCACTGTTTACCCCTTTTTCCAGACCATTTGTGAATATATTGAACGGGACTGGTCCAGTACAGATCCTTGGGGAACCCTGCTATTTACTTTCTCCACTGTAAACACTGACCACTTATCCCTACCCTTTGTTTCCTATTTTCTAACCAGTTACTGATCCCTGAAAGGACCTTCCCTCTTATCCTGTGACTCCCTACTTTGCTTAAGAGCCTTTGGTGAGCGATCCTGTCAAAGGCTTTCTGAAAGTCCACGTACACGATATCCACTGGATCCCCCTGGTCCACATGCTTCTTGACCCCCTCAGAGAATTCTAGTAGATTGGTGAGGCATGATTTCCCTTTACAAAAACCATGTTGACTCTTCCCCAACATATTGTGCTCATCTGTGTGTGTGATAATTTTGTTCTTTAGTTTCAACCAGTTGCCCTGGCACAGAAGTCAGGCTCACCAGCCTGTCATTGCCAGGATCGCCTCGGAGCCTTTTATAAAAATCTGTGTTACATGAGCTCTCCTCCAGTCACCTGGTACAGATGCTAATTGAAGCGATAGGTTACACACCACAGCTAGTTGTTCTGCAATTTCATATTTGAGTTCCTTCATCTGGTCTTGGTGATTTATTACTGTTTAGTTTATCAGTTTGTTCCAAAACCTCCTCTATTGACACTTCAGCCTGGGACAGTTCCTCAGCTTGTCACCTAAAAAGACTGGCTCAGGTGTGGGGATCTCCCTCACACCCTCAGCCGTGAAGACCGAGGCAAAGAATTCATTTAGCTTCTCTGCAATGGCCTTGTCTGCGTGGAGCGCTCCTTTACCACCTCGATTGTCCAGTGGCTGCACTGATTGTTTGGCAGCTTCCTGCTTTTGATGTACTTAAAAATATTTTTGCAGTTAGTTTGTGTCTTTTTCTTTTCAGATTCTTTCTTGGCCTGCCTCATTATACTTTTACACTTGACTTGCCAGAGTTTATGCTCCTTTCTACTTTCCTCCTGGGATTTGACTTCCAATTTTTAAAGGATGCCTTTTTGCATCTAGCTGCCTCTTTTACTCTGCCAGTCTCGTTTGGTCTGATCTCCTGTACAACACAGGCCATAGAATTTCCCCAAAATAATTCCTAGAGCAGATCTTAGAAATACATCCCATCTTGATTTTAAAATTGTCCGTGATGGAGAATCCACCACCACCCTTGGTAAACTGTTCCACTGGTTAATTACCCTCCCTGTTAAACATGTACACCTTGTTTCCAGTCTGAACTTATCTGGCTTCAGCTTCCAGCCATGGGATCGGGTTAGACTTTTCTCTGCTAGATTGAAGAGCCCAGTATTAAATATTTGTTCCTCAGGTAGGTACTTATAGACTGCAATCAAGTCACTCTTTAGCTTTCTCTTTGTTAAGCTAAATAGACAGAGCTCCTTGAGTCTGTCACTATAAGGCAAGTTTCTAATCCTTTAATCACTCCTGTGGCTCTTCTCTGACCCCTCTCCAATTTATCAACATCCTCCTTGAACTGTGGACACAGAATTGGACACAGGATCCCAGCAGTGGTCGCACCAGTGCAAAATCCAGAGGGAAAATCACCTCTCTGCTCCTACTCAAGAGTCCCCTGTTTATACATCCCAGGATCGCATTCGCTGTTCTCGCCACAGCAGCATACTGGGCGCTCCTGTTCAGCCAATTACCCATCACAATCCCCAGACCTGCTTCAGAGTCACGGCTTGCCAGGCCAGAGCCCCCAGCCTGGAGGTATGGCTGGCGTTCTTTGTTCCCAGATCTAGACATTTACATTTAGCAGTATTCAAATGCCTGCTGTTTGCTTGTGCCCAGTTTACCAAGAGATCCAGGTCGCTCTGTATCAGTGACTCATCCTCTGCATTATTTACCACTCCCCCAATTTTTGTGTCATCTGCAAACGTTAGCAGTGAAGATTTTCTTCCAGTCGTTGATAAGCATGTTAAATAGGATAGGGCCAAGAACCAACCCTTGTAGGACCCCAATGGAAACAGGCCTGGTCAATGACGATTCCCCAGTTACAGTGACATTTGGAGACCTGTCAGTTAGCCAGTGTTTAATCCATTTCATGTGGGTCAGGTTCATTTTAGATCATTCTCATTTTTTAATTAAAAGGTCTCATGCTACCAAGTCAAAGTATTACCTCTTTCAGCCAATCTTGTCATAGCATCAAAAAATGATATCAAGTTAGTTTGATGGGATCTATTTTCCATAAACCCCTGCTGATTAGCTTTAATTATATCACCTTCCTTTAATTTTTTATTAATTGGGTCCATATCAGCTGCTCCATTATCTTAAACATTTGCACAACATTAGCTTTCTTCCCATCTTCTGGAACTTCCCTAGCGCTCCAGGACTTATTGACAATAAACATGAATGGCCCAGCCAGCTCCTCAGCCAGCTCTTTTAAAACTCTTAGATGTAAGTTATCTGGACCTGCTAATTTAAAAATGTCTGACTTTGGCAGCTGCTGCTTAACATCCTTGTGAGATACCAGTGGAATGGAAGGAGTGGTAGCATATGCTATGACTACATCAATTATTTTTTTCCCAAATACAGAACAGAAATGTGCATTGAACACATCTGCCTTTTCTGCATTACTCTGTGGTGTCAAGCTGCAAAAAGCCCGTGCCCCACAGTAATGCAAACCTGCTGGGAATCCCCTGGAGCTGCTGGCCAGCTCCCTGAGCTGCTCTGCTTAGATATCTCATAGCCCCCTTCCTTCTGCCTGTCTTGTAGCCAGCTGTGACTGCAAAGGCCTGCGGTAGGGCTGGGTTCATTCAGGAAAGGCACAGGAGGACTGGGCTAGCACATACTGCTTTCCTCTGTACTACAGGGCTGCTCACCAAGTGTACTGCACTCTGTAGTTCTTGTTGTTGTAGGGTCTACTCCAAGTCCTGCAGCCTGGTTTGTTGTCTGACAGTCCCCTAGGAGGACTGGGGCGGTGCATGGTAGGGTTTCCTGGGGGGGCTGGGAGCAGAGTGTTCTGGAGACACCCCACTCTGGGGATTCCCATGGATTTTGGCTGGCAGGGTGTGTGGTCAGGGCGGTGTTGGGGGGCTGCCATGCAGTCTGTGCATGTCCTGGCTGATGAGGAGTCTGTCCCAGCCACCTGCAGGGTGATAGGCCCCCTGGCTGTGGAGGGGCTGGCGTTCACCCTGGACAGAGGGCTGTCTGCCCCACACACCGTATGGGCTGATGTGGGACATGAGTCCTTGCACCAGCTCCTACCAGGAGACACAGCCCAGCCTCTGAATGTTGGGTGGGCTGCCGGAGAGCCTGGCTGCAGGGGTGCCTGGGGGGAGCTAGCCGCCCTGCGGCCGGCAGCGCGAGGGTGGCCGCTGGCCGCATGCCCTTGGCGCCAGCAGGGCTGCAGTTTGCTGCCTTGTGCTGCTGGGGTGGCGATGCGACGGGACCTGCCTGTCCGTCCGTCCGTCCTGCGACCCCCAGCAGCACAGCAGCCATGGGGCTCTGAGCAGTCGGGCCTGGGTGGTGGCTACAGCCTGGCGCCCGGGTTGCGGCTCTGGGCCCAGGCGCAGCAGGCTGGCGAGCAGGTCGGGGGGTCTCGGAGGTCCTGTCCCACCCCCCAGGCTGGGCGCGGGCTCCCCATGGGCACGGCACAGCCCACTGCTCGGACTGCAGGGCTGGCGACGGGAGTCTCCTCCCTCCGGCCCTGCGCTCCTTGCTGCTGCGGGGCCTCGGGGGGAGAGCGCGCCCCTGCCCCAGCCCCTCTCCCGTCCCCGTGGCCTGGAGGCAGCCCTGAGCCACCCCCAGGTGCCCCCTGGCGCCGGGGCCCCCACGGCTTGTGCCCTGGAGGCAGGCCTGGGGCTGGCACCGGTGCAGGGCCCAGGCCCGGCTCCACCTCGCCGGCAGGTTTCATTTCAGAGGGAGGAAGGCTTTGCTGACGGAGCGATAAGGCCCCGTCTCGCCGCCGCGGAGAGGATGTAATAAGAGCTGCGAGCAAGATACGGCAGCTCCTCCTAATAACCCCAGTCCTGCCGCCATCGCCCCCTCCCCGGCAGGCTGGGCTCCCAGCCCCCCATGCCTGACTCTGGGCGACAGCCTCCGCACCAGCTCCCCCCTGCCCCCCGCCCGGCTCCCCCGTCCGCCCTGACCCCCACACTGCCACCCCTAACCCATGCCACCCATCCTGCCACCTCCATACTGCCCCCCCGTACCGCCCGCAGACCCGTACCGCCCCTACTGCCACCCCCTCACCGCCCCCTGTACCACCCCCCACCCGTACCGCCCCCTACTGCCCCCCCGTACCGCCCCCAGACCCGTACCACCCCTACTGCCACCCCCACACTGCCCCCTGTACCCCCAGCCCCTACCGCCCCCTACCGCCCCCCTGTACCGCCCCCCCGTACCGCCCCTACCGCCACCTCCACACCGCCCCCCTGTACCACCCCCCACCCGTACCACCCCCTACCGCCCCCCTGTACCACCCCCCCGTACCACCCCTACCGCCACCTCCTCACCGCCCCCCTGTACCACCCCCCACCCGTACCGCCCCCTACCGCCCCCCCGTACCGCCCCCAGACCCGTACCACTCCTACTGCCACCCCCACACCGCCCCCTGTACCACCCCCACCCGTACCACCCCCTACCACCCCCCTGTACCGCCCCCCCGTACCGCCCCTATCGCCACCTCCTCACCGCCCCCCTGTACCACCTCCCACCCGTACCGCCCCCTACCGCCCCCCCGTACCACCCCCAGACCCGTACCGCTCCTACTGCCACCCCCACACCGCCCCCTGTACCACCCCCCACCCGTACCGCCCCCTACTGCCCCCCTGTACCGCCCCCCCGTACCGCCCCCCCGTACCACCCCCAGACCCGTACCGCCCCCTACTGCCACCCCCACACCACCTCCTGTACCACCCCCCACCCGTACCGCCCCCTACCGCCCCCCCGTACCGCCCCTACCGCCACCTCCACACCGCCCCCCTGTACCACCCCCCACCCCTACCGCCCCCTACCGCCCCCCTGTACCGCCCCCCCCGTACCGCCCCTACCGCCACCTCCTCACCGCCCCCCTGTACCACCCCCCACCCCTACCGCCCCCTACCGCCCCCCTGTACCACCCCCCCGTAC